>NW_027515056.1:0-96930 GCF_048772815.1 Callospermophilus lateralis | reverse complement strand
AGGTTGAAGCGTTCGTGTACAGTAGCAGTTTTTATATTTAGGTTTCACACTGTTCTCTCATATATAGATAGATGAATTTGGAACTCTAAATCCAACATGGTTTGTAGTAGCTCTTTGAAACTTGACAAAATAAAGGAGTTCTCAGTTTTGTCTCTATGGTTTGTTTCCTCTTCAAGTAGCCCTAGGCACAGACTGTGGAAAGCACTTTCATTGAGACGGGTTGCCAAGCTTCTACGAAATAACGAGTTTCCGAAATACCAGCAAATATTTTTTCACCCAATCTTGATGATGCTTGTTGCTAATGATCAGTACACAAATCCCACTTGGCTCACCAAATTTTGTTCTTCTAGGTTGAAGCGTTCGTCTACAGTAGCAGTTTTTATATTTAGGTTTCCCTCTGTTTTCTCCTATATAGAAAGATGAATTTGGAACTCTAAATCCAACATGGTTTGTAGTAGCTCTTTGAAACTTGACAAAATAAAGGAGTTCTCAGTTTTGTCGCTATGGTTTTTTCCTCTTCAAGTAGCCCTAGGCACAGACTGTGGAAAAGCACTTTCATTGAGAGGGGTTGCCAAGCTCTAAGAAATAACTAGTTTCCGAAATACCAGCAAATATTTTTTCACCCAATCTTGATGATACTTGTTGCTAATAATCAGTACACAAATCCCACTTGGCTCACCAAATTTAGTTCTTCTAGGTTGAAGCGTTCGTCTACAGTAGCATTTTTTATATTTAGGTTTCCCTCTGTTCTCTCCTATACAGATAGATGAATTTGGAACTCTAAATCCAACATGGTTTGTAGTAGCTCTTTGAAACTTGACAAAATAAAGGAGTTCTCAGTTTTGTCTCTATGGTTTGTTTCCTCTTCAAGTAGCCCTAGGCACAGACTGTGGAAAGCACTTTCATTGAGAGGGGTTGCCAAGCTTCTACGAAATAACGAGTTTCCGAAATACCAGCAAATATTTTTTCACCCAATCTTGATATTACTTGGTGGTAATGATCAGTACACAAATCCCACTTGGCTCACCAAATTTTGTTCTTCTAGGTTGAAGCATTCGTCTACAGTAGCAGTTTTTATATTTAGGTTTCCCTCTGTTCTCTCCTATATAGATAGATGAATTGGAACTCTAAATCCAACATGCTTTGTAGTATCTCCTTGAAACTTGACAAAATAAAAAAGTTCTCAGTTTTGTCTCTATGGTTTGTTTCCTCTTCAAGTAGCCCTAGGCACAGACTGTGGAAAAGCACTTTCATTGAGAGGGGTTGCCAAGCTTCTAAGAAATAACGAGTTTCCGAAATACCAGCAAATATTTTTTCACCCAATCATGATGATACGTGTTGCTAATGATCAGTACACAAATCCCACTTGGCTCACCAAATTTTGTTCTTCTAGGTTGAAGCGTTCGTGTACAGTAGCAGTTTTTATATTTAGGTTTCACACTGTTCTCTCATATATAGATAGATGAATTTGGAACTCTAAATCCAACATGGTTTGTAGTAGCTCTTTGAAACTTGACAAAATAAAGGAGTTCTCAGTTTTGTCTCTATGGTTTGTTTCCTCTTCAAGTAGCCCTAGGCACAGACTGTGGAAAGCACTTTCATTGAGACGGGTTGCCAAGCTTCTACGAAATAACGAGTTTCCGAAATACCAGCAAATATTTTTTCACCCAATCTTGATGATGCTTGTTGCTAATGATCAGTACACAAATCCCACTTGGCTCACCAAATTTTGTTCTTCTAGGTTGAAGCGTTCGTCTACAGTAGCAGTTTTTATATTTAGGTTTCCCTCTGTTTTCTCCTATATAGAAAGATGAATTTGGAACTCTAAATCCAACATGGTTTGTAGTAGCTCTTTGAAACTTGACAAAATAAAGGAGTTCTCAGTTTTGTCGCTATGGTTTTTTCCTCTTCAAGTAGCCCTAGGCACAGACTGTGGAAAAGCACTTTCATTGAGAGGGGTTGCCAAGCTCTAAGAAATAACTAGTTTCCGAAATACCAGCAAATATTTTTTCACCCAATCTTGATGATACTTGTTGCTAATAATCAGTACACAAATCCCACTTGGCTCACCAAATTTAGTTCTTCTAGGTTGAAGCGTTCGTCTACAGTAGCATTTTTTATATTTAGGTTTCCCTCTGTTCTCTCCTATACAGATAGATGAATTTGGAACTCTAAATCCAACATGGTTGGTAGTAGCTCTTTGAAACTTGACAAAATAAAGGAGTTCTCAGTTTTGTCTCTATGGTTTGTTTCCTCTTCAAGTAGCCCTAGGCACAGACTGTGGAAAGCACTTTCATTGAGAGGGGTTGCCAAGCTTCTACGAAATAACGAGTTTCCGAAATACCAGCAAATATTTTTTCACCCAATCTTGATAATACTTGGTGGTAATGATCAGTACACAAATCCCACTTTGCTCACCAAATTTTGTTCTTCTAGGTTGAAGCGTTCGTGTACAGTAGCAGTTTTTATATTTAGGTTTCCCTCTGTTCTCTCCTATATAGAAAGATGAATTTGGAACTCTAGGTCCAACATGGTTTGTAGTAGCTCTTAGAAACTTGACAAAATAAAGGAGTTCTCAGTTTTGTTCTATGGTTTGTTTCCTCTTCAAGTAGCCCTAGGCACAGACTGTGGAAAAGCACTTTCATTGAGAGGGGTTCCCAAGCTTCTAAGAAATAACGAGTTTCCGAAATACCAGCAAATATTTTTTCACCCAATCTTGATAATACTTGGTGGTAATGATCAGTACACAAATCCCACTTGGCTCACCAAATTTAGTTCTTCTAGGTTGAAGCGTTCGTGTACAGTAGCATTTTTTATATTTAGGTTTCCCTCTGTTCTCTCCTATACAGATAGATGAATTTGGAACTCTAAATCCAACATGGTTTGTAGTAGCTCTTTGAAACTTGACAAAATAAAGAGTTCTCAGTTTTGTCTCTATGGTTTGTTTCCTCTTCAAGTAGCCCTAGGCACAGACTGTGGAAAGCACTTTCATTGAGAGGGGTTGCCAAGCTTCTACGAAATAACGAGTTTCCGAAATACCAGCAAATATTTTTTCACCCAATCTTGATATTACTTGGTGGTAATGATCAGTACACAAATCCCACTTGGCTCACCAAATTTTGTTCTTCTCGGTTGAAGCATTCGTCTACAGTAGCAGTTTTTATATTTAGGTTTCCCTCTGTTCTCTCCTATATAGATAGATGAATTTGGAACTCTAAATCCAACATGCTTTGTAGTATCTCCTTGAAACTTGACAAAATAAAAAAGTTCTCAGTTTTGTCTCTATGGTTTGTTTCCTCTTCAAGTAGCCCTAGGCACAGACTGTTGAAAAGCACTTTCATTGAGAGGGGTTGCCAAGCTTCTAAGAAATAACGAGTTTCCGAAATACCAGCAAATATTTTTTCACCCAATCATGATGATACGTGTTGCTAATGATCAGTACACAAATCCCACTTGGCTCACCAAATTTTGTTCTTCTAGGTTGAAGCGTTCGTGTACAGTAGCAGTTTTTATATTTAGGTTTCACACTGTTCTCTCATATATAGATAGATGAATTTGGAACTCTAAATCCAACATGGTTTGTAGTAGCTCTTTGAAACTTGACAAAATAAAGGAGTTCTCAGTTTTGTCTCTATGGTTTGTTTCTTTTTCAAGTAGCCCTAGGCACAGACTGTGGAAAGCACTTTCATTGAGATGGGTTGCCAAGCTTCTAAGAAATAACGAGTTTCCGAAATACCAGCAAATATTTTTTCACACAATCTTGTTGATACTTGGTGGTAATGATCAGTACACAAATCCCACTTGGCTCACCAATTTTGTTCTTCTAGGTTGAAGCGTTCGTCTACAGTAGCAGTTTTTATATTTAGGTTTCTCTCTGTTCTCTCCTATATAGATAGATGAATTTGGAACTCTAAATCCAACATGGTTTGTAGTAGCTCTTTGAAACTTGACAAAATAAAGGAGTTCTCAGATTTGTCTCTATGGTTTGTTTCCTCTTCAAGTAGCCCTAGGCGCAGACTGTGGAAAAGCACTTTCATTTAGAGGGGATCCCAAGCTTCTAAGAAATCACGAGTTTCCGAAATACCAGCAAATATTTTTTCACCCAATCTTGATGATACTTGTTGCTAATGATCAGTACACAAATCCCTCTTGGCTCACCAAATTTTGTTCTTCAAGGTTGAAGCGTTCGTCTACAGTAGCAGTTTTCATATTTAGGTTTCACTCTGTTCTCTCATATATAGATAGATGAATTTGGAGCTCTAAATCCAACATGGTTTGTAGTAGCTCTTTGAAACTTGACAAAATAAAGGAGTTCTCAGTTTTGTCTCTATGGTTTGTTTCCTCTTCAAGTAGCCCTAGGCACAGACTGTGGAAAGCACTTTTATTGAGATGGGTTGCCAAGCTTCTAAGAAATAACGAGTTTCCGAAACACCAGCAAATATTTCTTCACACAATCTTGTTGATACTTGGTGGTAATGTTCAGTACACAAATCCCACTTGGCTCACCAAATTTTGTTCTTCTAAGTTGAAGCGTTCGTCTACAGTAGCAGTTTTTATATTTAGGTTTCCCTCTGTTCTCTCCTATATAGATAGATGAATTTGGAACTCTAATTCCAACATGGTTTGTAGTAGCTCTTTGAAACTTGACAAAATAAAGGAGTTCTCAGATTTGTCTGTATGGTTTGTTTCCTTTTCAAGTAGCCCTAGGCACAGACTGTGGAAAGCACTTTCATTGAGACGGGTTGCCAAGCTTCTACGAAATAACGAGTTTCCGAAATACCAGCAAATTTTTTTTCACCCAATCTTGATAATACATGGTGGTAATGATCAGTACCCAAATCCCACTTGGCTCACCAAATTTTGTTCTTTTAGGTTGAAGCGTTCATCTACAGTAGCAGTTTTTATATTTAGGTTTCCCTCTGTTCTCTCCCATATAGATAGATGAATTTGGAACTCTAAATCCAACATGGTTTGTAGTAGCTCTTTGAAACCTGACAAAATAAAGGAGTTCTCAGTTTTGTCTCTATGGTTTGTTTCCTCTTCAAGTAGCCCTAGGCACAGACTGTGGAAAGAACTTTCATTGAGAGGGGTTGCCAAGCTTCTACGAAATAACGAGTTTCCGAAATACCAGCAAATATTTTTTCACCCAATCTTGATGATACTTGTTGCTAATGATCAGTACACAAATCCCACTTGGCTCACCAAATTTTGTTCTTCTAGGTTGAAGCGTTCGTCTACAGTAGCAGTTTTTATATTTAGGTTTCCCTCTGTTTTCTCCTATATAGAAAGATGAATTTGGAACTCTAAATCCAACATGGTTTGTAGTAGCTCTTAGAAACTTGACAAAATAAAGGAGTTCTCAGTTTTGTCGCTATGGTTTGTTTCCTCTTCAAGTAGCCCTAGGCACAGACTGTGGAAAAGCACTTTCATTGAGAGGGGTTCCCAAGCTTCTAAGAAATCACGAGTTTCCGAAATACCAGCAAATATTTTTTCACCCAATCTTGATAATACTTGGTGGTAATGATCAGTACACAAATCCCACTTGGCTCACCAAATTTTGTTCTTCTAGGTTAAAGCGTTCGTCTACAGTAGCAGTTTTTATATTTAGGTTTCCCTCTGTTCTCTCCCATATAGATAGATGAATTTGGAACTCTAAATCCAACATGGTTTGTAGTAGCTCTTTGAAACTTGACAAAATAAAGGAGTTCTCAGTTTTGTCTCTATGGTTTGTTTCCTCTTCAAGTAGCCCTAGGCACAGACTGTGGAAAGCACTTTCATTGAGAGGGGTTGCCAAGTCTACGAAATAACGAGTTTCCGAAATACCAGCAAATATTTTTTCACCCAATCTTGATGATACTTGGTGGTAATGATCAGGACACAAATTCTACTTGGCTCACCAAATTTTGTTCTTCTAGGTTGAAGCGTTCGTCTACAGTAGCAGTTTTTATATTTAGGTTTCCCTCTGTTCTCTCCTATATAGAAAGATGAATTTGGAACTCTAAATCCAACATGGTTTGTAGTAGCTCTTTGAAACTTGACAAAATAAAGGAGTTCTCAGTTTTGTCGCTATGGTTTTTTCCTCTTCAAGTAGCCCTAGGCACAGACTGTGGAAAAGCACTTTCATTGAGAGGGGTTGCCAAGCTCTAAGAAATAACTAGTTTCCGAAATACCAGCAAATATTTTTTCACCCAATCTTGAGGATACTTGTTGCTAATAATCAGTACACAAATCCCACTTGGCTCACCAAATTTAGTTCTTCTAGGTTGAAGCGTTCGTCTACAGTAGCATTTTTTATATTTAGGTTTCCCTCTGTTCTCTCCTATACAGATAGATGAATTTGGAACTCTAAATCCAACATGGTTTGTAGTAGCTCTTTGAAGCTTGACAAAATAAAGGAGTTCTCAGTTTTGTCTCTATGGTTTGTTTCCTCTTCAAGTAGCCCTAGGCCCAGACTGTGGAAAGCACTTTCATTGAGAGGGGTTGCCAAGCTTCTACGAAATAACGAGTTTCCGAAATACCAGCAAATATTTTTTCACCCAATCTTGATATTACTTGGTGGTAATGATCAGTACACAAATCCCACTTGGCTCACCAAATTTAGTTCTTCTAGGTTGAAGCATTCGTGTACAGTAGCATTTTTTATATTTAGGTTTCCCTCTGTTCTCTCCTATACAGATAGATGAATTTGGAACTCTAAATCCAACATGGTTTGTAGTAGCTCTTTGAAACTTGACAAAATAAAGGAGTTCTCAGTTTTGTCTCTATGGTTTGTTTCCTCTTCAAGTAGCCCTAGGCACAGACTGTGGAAAGCACTTTCATTGAGAGGGGTTGCCAAGCTTCTACGAAATAACGAGTTTCCGAAATACCAGCAAATATTTTTTCACCCAATCTTGATATTACTTGGTGGTAATGATCAGTACACAAATCCCACTTGGCTCACCAAATTTTGTTCTTCTAGGTTGAAGCATTCGTCTACAGTAGCAGTTTTTATATTTAGGTTTCCCTCTGTTCTCTCCTATATAGATAGATGAATTTGGAACTCTAAATCCAACATGCTTTGTAGTATCTCCTTGAAACTTGACAAAATAAAAAAGTTCTCAGTTTTGTCTCTATGGTTTGTTTCCTCTTCAAGTAGCCCTAGGCACAGACTGTGGAAAAGCACTTTCATTGAGAGGGGTTGCCAAGCTTCTAAGAAATAACGAGTTTCCGAAATACCAGCAAATATTTTTTCACCCAATCATGATGATACGTGTTGCTAATGATCAGTACACAAATCCCACTTGGCTCACCAAATTTTGTTCTTCTAGGTTGAAGCGTTCGTGTACAGTAGCAGTTTTTATATTTAGGTTTCACACTGTTCTCTCATATATAGATAGATGAATTTGGAACTCTAAATCCAACATGGTTTGTAGTAGCTCTTTGAAACTTGACAAAATAAAGGAGTTCTCAGTTTTGTCTCTATGGTTTGTTTCCTCTTCAAGTAGCCCTAGGCACAGACTGTGGAAAGCACTTTCATTGAGACGGGTTGCCAAGCTTCTACGAAATAACGAGTTTCCGAAATACCAGCAAATATTTTTTCACCCAATCTTGATGATGCTTGTTGCTAATGATCAGTACACAAATCCCACTTGGCTCACCAAATTTTGTTCTTCTAGGTTGAAGCGTTCGTCTACAGTAGCAGTTTTTATATTTAGGTTTCCCTCTGTTTTCTCCTATATAGAAAGATGAATTTGGAACTCTAAATCCAACATGGTTTGTAGTAGCTCTTTGAAACTTGACAAAATAAAGGAGTTCTCAGTTTTGTCGCTATGGTTTTTTCCTCTTCAAGTAGCCCTAGGCACAGACTGTGGAAAAGCACTTTCATTGAGAGGGGTTGCCAAGCTCTAAGAAATAACTAGTTTCCGAAATACCAGCAAATATTTTTTCACCCAATCTTGATGATACTTGTTGCTAATAATCAGTACACAAATCCCACTTGGCTCACCAAATTTAGTTCTTCTAGGTTGAAGCGTTCGTCTACAGTAGCATTTTTTATATTTAGGTTTCCCTCTGTTCTCTCCTATACAGATAGATGAATTTGGAACTCTAAATCCAACATGGTTTGTAGTAGCTCTTTGAAACTTGACAAAATAAAGGAGTTCTCAGTTTTGTCTCTATGGTTTGTTTCCTCTTCAAGTAGCCCTAGGCACAGACTGTGGAAAGCACTTTCATTGAGAGGGGTTGCCAAGCTTCTACGAAATAACGAGTTTCCGAAATACCAGCAAATATTTTTTCACCCAATCTTGATATTACTTGGTGGTAATGATCAGTACACAAATCCCACTTGGCTCACCAAATTTTGTTCTTCTAGGTTGAAGCATTCGTCTACAGTAGCAGTTTTTATATTTAGGTTTCCCTCTGTTCTCTCCTATATAGATAGATGAATTTGGAACTCTAAATCCAACATGCTTTGTAGTATCTCCTTGAAACTTGACAAAATAAAAAAGTTCTCAGTTTTGTCTCTATGGTTTGTTTCCTCTTCAAGTAGCCCTAGGCACAGACTGTGGAAAAGCACTTTCATTGAGAGGGGTTGCCAAGCTTCTAAGAAATAACGAGTTTCCGAAATACCAGCAAATATTTTTTCACCCAATCATGATGATACGTGTTGCTAATGATCAGTACACAAATCCCACTTGGCTCACCAAATTTTGTTCTTCTAGGTTGAAGCGTTCGTGTACAGTAGCAGTTTTTATATTTAGGTTTCACACTGTTCTCTCATATATAGATAGATGAATTTGGAACTCTAAATCCAACATGGTTTGTAGTAGCTCTTTGAAACTTGACAAAATAAAGGAGTTCTCAGTTTTGTCTCTATGGTTTGTTTCCTCTTCAAGTAGCCCTAGGCACAGACTGTGGAAAGCACTTTCATTGAGACGGGTTGCCAAGCTTCCACGAAATAACGAGTTTCCGAAATACCAGCAAATATTTTTTCACCCAATCTTGATGATGCTTGTTGCTAATGATCAGTACACAAATCCCACTTGGCTCACCAAATTTTGTTCTTCTAGGTTGAAGCGTTCGTCTACAGTAGCCGTTTTTATATTTAGGTTTCCCTCTGTTTTCTCCTATATAGAAAGATGAATTTGGAACTCTAAATCCAACATGGTTTGTAGTAGCTCTTTGAAACTTGACAAAATAAAGGAGTTCTCAGTTTTGTCGCTATGGTTTTTTCCTCTTCAAGTAGCCCTAGGCACAGACTGTGGAAAAGCACTTTCATTGAGAGGGGTTGCCAAGCTCTAAGAAATAACTAGTTTCCGAAATACCAGCAAATATTTTTTCACCCAATCTTGATGATACTTGTTGCTAATAATCAGTACACAAATCCCACTTGGCTCACCAAATTTAGTTCTTCTAGGTTGAAGCGTTCGTCTACAGTAGCATTTTTTATATTTAGGTTTCCCTCTGTTCTCTCCTATACAGATAGATGAATTTGGAACTCTAAATCCAACATGGTTTGTAGTAGCTCTTTGAAACTTGACAAAATAAAGGAGTTCTCAGTTTTGTCTCTATGGTTTGTTTCCTCTTCAAGTAGCCCTAGGCACAGACTGTGGAAAGCACTTTCATTGAGAGGGGTTGCCAAGCTTCTACGAAATAAAGAGTTTCCGAAATACCAGCAAATATTTTTTCACCCAATCTTGATATTACTTGGTGGTAATGATCAGTACACAAATCCCACTTGGCTCACCAAATTTTGTTCTTCTAGGTTGAAGCATTCGTCTACAGTAGCAGTTTTTATATTTAGGTTTCCCTCTGTTCTCTCCTATATAGATAGATGAATTTGGAACTCTAAATCCAACATGCTTTGTAGTATCTCCTTGAAACTTGACAAAATAAAAAAGTTCTCAGTTTTGTCTCTATGGTTTGTTTCCTCTTCAAGTAGCCCTAGGCACAGACTGTGGAAAAGCACTTTCATTGAGAGGGGTTGCCAAGCTTCTAAGAAATAACGAGTTTCCGAAATACCAGCAAATATTTTTTCACCCAATCATGATGATACGTGTTGCTAATGATCAGTACACAAATCCCACTTGGCTCACCAAATTTTGTTCTTCTAGGTTGAAGCGTTCGTGTACAGTAGCAGTTTTTATATTTAGGTTTCACACTGTTCTCTCATATATAGATAGATGAATTTGGAACTCTAAATCCAACATGGTTTGTAGTAGCTCTTTGAAACTTGACAAAATAAAGGAGTTCTCAGTTTTGTCTCTATGGTTTGTTTCCTCTTCAAGTAGCCCTAGGCACAGACTGTGGAAAGCACTTTCATTGAGACGGGTTGCCAAGCTTCTACGAAATAACGAGTTTCCGAAATACCAGCAAATATTTTTTCACCCAATCTTGATGATGCTTGTTGCTAATGATCAGTACACAAATCCCACTTGGCTCACCAAATTTTGTTCTTCTAGGTTTAAGCGTTCGTCTACAGTAGCAGTTTTTATATTTAGGTTTCCCTCTGTTTTCTCCTATATAGAAAGATGAATTTGGAACTCTAAATCCAACATGGTTTGTAGTAGCTCTTTGAAACTTGACAAAATAAAGGAGTTCTCAGTTTTGTCGCTATGGTTTTTTCCTCTTCAAGTAGCCCTAGGCACAGACTGTGGAAAAGCACTTTCATTGAGAGGGGTTGCCAAGCTCTAAGAAATAACTAGTTTCCGAAATACCAGCAAATATTTTTTCACCCAATCTTGATGATACTTGTTGCTAATAATCAGTACACAAATCCCACTTGGCTCACCAAATTTAGTTCTTCTAGGTTGAAGCGTTCGTCTACAGTAGCATTTTTTATATTTAGGTTTCCCTCTGTTCTCTCCTATACAGATAGATGAATTTGGAACTCTAAATCCAACATGGTTGGTAGTAGCTCTTTGAAACTTGACAAAATAAAGGAGTTCTCAGTTTTGTCTCTATGGTTTGTTTCCTCTTCAAGTAGCCCTAGGCACAGACTGTGGAAAGCACTTTCATTGAGAGGGGTTGCCAAGCTTCTACGAAATAACGAGTTTCCGAAATACCAGCAAATATTTTCTCACCCAATCTTGATGATACTTGGTGGTAATGATCAGTACACAAATCCCACTTGGCTCACCAAATTTAGTTCTTCTAGGTTGAAGCGTTCATGTACAGTAGCATTTTTTATATTTAGGTTTCCCTCTGTTCTCTCCTATACAGATAGATGAATTTGGAACTCTAAATCCAACATGGTTTGTAGTAGCTCTTTGAAACTTGACAAAATAAAGGAGTTCTCAGTTTTGTCTCTATGGTTTGTTTCCTCTTCAAGTAGCCCTAGGCACAGACTGTGGAAAGCACTTTCATTGAGAGGGGTTGCCAAGCTTCTACGAAATAACGAGTTTCCGAAATACCAGCAAATATTTTTTCACCCAATCTTGATATTACTTGGTGGTAAGGATCAGTACACAAATCCCACTTGGCTCACCAAATTTTGTTCTTCTAGGTTAAAGCGTTCGTCTACAGTAGCAGTTTTTATATTTAGGTTTCCCTCTGTTCTCTCCCATATAGATAGATGAATTTGGAACTCTAAATCCAACATGGTTTGTAGTAGCTCTTTGAAACTTGACAAAATAAAGGAGTTCTCAGTTTTGTCTCTATGGTTTGTTTCCTCTTCAAGTAGCCCTAGGCACAGACTGTGGAAAGCACTTTCATTGAGAGGGGTTGCCAAGTCTACGAAATAACGAGTTTCCGAAATACCAGCAAATATTTTTTCACCCAATCTTGATGATACTTGGTGGTAATGATCAGGACACAAATTCTACTTGGCTCACCAAATTTTGTTCTTCTAGGTTGAAGCGTTCGTCTACAGTAGCAGTTTTTATATTTAGGTTTCCCTCTGTTCTCTCCTATATAGAAAGATGAATTTGGAACTCTAAATCCAACATGGTTTGTAGTAGCTCTTTGAAACTTGACAAAATAAAGGAGTTCTCAGTTTTGTCGCTATGGTTTTTTCCTCTTCAAGTAGCCCTAGGCACAGACTGTGGAAAAGCACTTTCATTGAGAGGGGTTGCCAAGCTCTAAGAAATAACTAGTTTCCGAAATACCAGCAAATATTTTTTCACCCAATCTTGATGATACTTGTTGCTAATAATCAGTACACATATCCCACTTGGCTCACCAAATTTAGTTCTTCTAGGTTGAAGCGTTCGTCTACAGTAGCATTTTTTATATTTAGGTTTCCCTCTGTTCTCTCCTATACAGATAGATGAATTTGGAACTCTAAATCCAACATGGTTTGTAGTAGCTCTTTGAAACTTGACAAAATAAAGGAGTTCTCAGTTTTGTCTCTATGGTTTGTTTCCTCTTCAAGTAGCCCTAGGCACAGACTGTGGAAAGCACTTTCATTGAGAGGGGTTGCCAAGCTTCTACGAAATAACGAGTTTCCGAAATACCAGCAAATATTTTTTCACCCAATCTTGATAATACTTGGTGGTAATAATCAGTACACAAATCCCACTTGGCTCACCAAATTTAGTTCTTCTAGGTTGAAGCGTTCGTCTACAGTAGCATTTTTTATATTTAGGTTTCCCTCTGTTCTCTCCTATACAGATAGATGAATTTGGAACTCTAAATCCAACATGGTTTGTAGTAGCTCTTTGAAACTTGACAAAATAAAGGAGTTCTCAGTTTTGTCTCTATGGTTTGTTTCCTCTTCAAGTAGCCCTAGGCACAGACTGTGGAAAGCACTTTCATTGAGAGGGGTTGCCAAGCTTCTACGAAATAACGAGTTTCCGAAATACCAGCAAATATTTTCTCACCCAATCTTGATGATACTTGGTGGTAATGATCAGTACACAAATCCCACTTGGCTCACCAAATTTAGTTCTTCTCGGTTGAAGCGTTCGTGTACAGTAGCATTTTTTATATTTAGGTTTCCCTCTGTTCTCTCCTATACAGATAGATGAATTTGGAACTCTAAATCCAACATGGTTTGTAGTAGCTCTTTGAAACTTGACAAAATAAAGGAGTTCTCAGTTTTGTCTCTATGGTTTGTTTCCTCTTCAAGTAGCCCTAGGCACAGACTGTGGAAAGCACTTTCATTGAGAGGGGTTGCCAAGCTTCTACGAAATAACGAGTTTCCGAAATACCAGCAAATATTTTTTCACCCAATCTTGATATTACTTGGTGGTAATGATCAGTACACAAATCCCACTTGGCTCACCAAATTTTGTTCTTCTAGGTTGAAGCATTCGTCTACAGTAGCAGTTTTTATATTTAGGTTTCCCTCTGTTCTCTCCTATATAGATAGATGAATTTGGAACTCTAAATCCAACATGCTTTGTAGTATCTCCTTGAAACTTGACAAAATAAAAAAGTTCTCAGTTTTGTCTCTATGGTTTGTTTCCTCTTAAAGTAGCCCTAGGCACAGACTGTGGAAAAGCACTTTCATTGAGAGGGGTTGCCAAGCTTCTAAGAAATAACGAGTTTCCGAAATACCAGCAAATATTTTTTCACCCAATCATGATGATACGTGTTGCTAATGATCAGTACACAAATCCCACTTGGCTCACCAAATTTTGTTCTTCTAGGTTGAAGCGTTCGTGTACAGTAGCAGTTTTTATATTTAGGTTTCACACTGTTCTCTCATATATAGATAGATGAATTTGGAACTCTAAATCCAACATGGTTTGTAGTAGCTCTTTGAAACTTGACAAAATAAAGGAGTTCTCAGTTTTGTCTCTATGGTTTGTTTCCTCTTCAAGTAGCCCTAGGCACAGACTGTGGAAAGCACTTTCATTGAGACGGGTTGCCAAGCTTCTACGAAATAACGAGTTTCCGAAATACCAGCAAATATTTTTTCACCCAATCTTGATGATACTTGTTGCTAATGATCAGTACACAAATCCCACTTGGCTCACCAAATTTTGTTCTTCTAGGTTGAAGCGTTCGTCTACAGTAGCAGTTTTTATATTTAGGTTTCCCTCTGTTTTCTCCTATATAGAAAGATGAATTTGGAACTCTAAATCCAACATGGTTTGTAGTAGCTCTTTGAAACTTGACAAAATAAAGGAGTTCTCAGTTTTGTCGCTATGGTTTGTTTCCTCTTCAAGTAGCACTAGGCACAGACTGTGGAAAAGCACTTTCATTGAGAGGGGTTCCCAAGCTTCTAAGAAATCACGAGTTTCCGAAATGCCAGCAAATATTTTTTCACCCAATCTTGATGATACTTGGTGGTAATGATCAGTACACAAATCCCACTTTGCTCACCAAATTTTGTTCTTCTAGGTTGAAGCGTTCGTGTACAGTAGCAGTTTTTATATTTAGGTTTCCCTCTGTTCTCTCCTATATAGAAAGATGAATTTGGAACTCTAGGTCCAACATGGTTTGTAGTAGCTCTTAGAAACTTGACAAAATAAAGGAGTTCTCAGTTTTGTCGCTATGGTTTGTTTCCTCTTCAAGTAGCCCTAGGCACAGACTGTGGAAAAGCACTTTCATTGAGAGGGGTTCCCAAGCTTCTAAGAAATAACGAGTTTCCGAAATACCAGCAAATATTTTTTCACCCAATCTTGATAATACTTGGTGGTAATGATCAGTACACAAATCCCACTTGGCTCACCAAATTTAGTTCTTCTAGGTTGAAGCGTTCGTCTACAGTAGCATTTTTTATATTTAGGTTTCCCTCTGTTCTCTCCTATACAGATAGATGAATTTGGAACTCTAAATCCAACATGGTTTGTAGTAGCTCTTTGAAACTTGACAAAATAAAGGAGTTCTCAGTTTTGTCTCTATGGTTTGTTTCCTCTTCAAGTAGCCCTAGGCACAGACTGTGGAAAGCACTTTCATTGAGAGGGGTTGCCAAGCTTCTACGAAATAACGAGTTTCCGAAATACCAGCAAATATTTTCTCACCCAATCTTGATGATACTTGGTGGTAATGATCAGTACACAAATCCCACTTGGCTCACCAAATTTAGTTCTTCTAGGTTGAAGCGTTCGTGTACAGTAGCATTTTTTATATTTAGGTTTCCCTCTGTTCTCTCCTATACAGATAGATGAATTTGGAACTCTAAATCCAACATGGTTTGTAGTAGCTCTTTGAAACTTGACAAAATAAAGGAGTTCTCAGTTTTGTCTCTATGGTTTGTTTCCTCTTCAAGTAGCCCTAGGCACAGACTGTGGAAAGCACTTTCATTGAGAGGGGTTGCCAAGCTTCTACGAAATAACGAGTTTCCGAAATACCAGCAAATATTTTTTCACCCAATCTTGATATTACTTGGTGGTAATGATCAGTACACAAATCCCACTTGGCTCACCAAATTTTGTTCTTCTAGGTTAAAGCGTTCGTCTACAGTAGCAGTTTTTATATTTAGGTTTCCCTCTGTTCTCTCCCCATATAGATAGATGAATTTGGAACTCTAAATCCAACATGGTTTGTAGTAGCTCTTTGAAACTTGACAAAATAAAGGAGTTCTCAGTTTTGTCTCTATGGTTTGTTTCCTCTTCAAGTAGCCCTATGCACAGACTGTGGAAAGCACTTTCATTGAGAGGGGTTGCCAAGTCTACGAAATAACGAGTTTCCGAAATACCAGCAAATATTTTTTCACCCAATCTTGATGATACTTGGTGGTAATGATCAGGACACAAATTCTACTTGGCTCACCAAATTTTGTTCTTCTAGGTTGAAGCGTTCGTCTACAGTAGCAGTTTTTATATTTAGGTTTCCCTCTGTTCTCTCCTATATAGAAAGATGAATTTGGAACTCTAAATCCAACATGGTTTGTAGTAGCTCTTTGAAACTTGACAAAATAAAGGAGTTCTCAGTTTTGTCGCTATGGTTTTTTCCTCTTCAAGTAGCCCTAGGCACAGACTGTGGAAAAGCACTTTCATTGAGAGGGGTTGCCAAGCTTCTACGAAATAACGAGTTTCCGAAATACCAGCAAATATTTTTTCACCCAATCTTGATAATACTTGGTGGTAATAATCAGTACACAAATCCCACTTGGCTCACCAAATTTAGTTCTTCCAGGTTGAAGCGTTCGTCTACAGTAGCATTTTTTATATTTAGGTTTCCCTCTGTTCTCTCCTATACAGATAGATGAATTTGGAACTCTAAATCCAACATGGTTTGTAGTAGCTCTTTGAAACTTGACAAAATAAAGGAGTTCTCAGTTTTGTCTCTATGGTTTGTTTCCTCTTCAAGTAGCCCTAGGCACAGACTGTGGAAAGCACTTTCATTGAGAGGGGTTGCCAAGCTTCTACGAAATAACGAGTTTCCGAAATACCAGCAAATATTTTCTCACCCAATCTTGATGATACTTGGTGGTAATGATCAGTACACAAATCCCACTTGGCTCACCAAATTTAGTTCTTCTAGGTTGAAGCGTTCGTGTACAGTAGCATTTTTTATATTTAGGTTTCCCTCTGTTCTCTCCTATACAGATAGATGAATTTGGAACTCTAAATCCAACATGGTTTGTAGTAGCTCTTTGAAACTTGACAAAATAAAGGAGTTCTCAGTTTTGTCTCTATGGTTTGTTTCCTCTTCAAGTAGCCCTAGGCACAGACTGTGGAAAGCACTTTCATTGAGAGGGGTTGCCAAGCTTCTACGAAATAACGAGTTTCCGAAATACCAGCAAATATTTTTTCACCCAATCTTGATAATACTTGGTGGTAATAATCAGTACACAAATCCCACTTGGCTCACCAAATTTGGTTCTTCCAGGTTGAAGCGTTCGTCTACAGTAGCATTTTTTATATTTAGGTTTCCCTCTGTTCTCTCCTATACAGATAGATGAATTTGGAACTCTAAATCCAACATGGTTTGTAGTAGCTCTTTGAAACTTGACAAAATAAAGGAGTTCTCAGTTTTGTCTCTATGGTTTGTTTCCTCTTCAAGTAGCCCTAGGCACAGACTGTGGAAAGCACTTTCATTGAGAGGGGTTGCCAAGCTTCTACGAAATAACGAGTTTCCGAAATACCAGCAAATATTTTCTCACCCAATCTTGATGATACTTGGTGGTAATGATCAGTACACAAATCCCACTTGGCTCACCAAATTTAGTTCTTCTAGGTTGAAGCGTTCGTGTACAGTAGCATTTTTTATATTTAGGTTTCCCTCTGTTCTCTCCTATACAGATAGATGAATTTGGAACTCTAAATCCAACATGGTTTGTAGTAGCTCTTTGAAACTTGACAAAATAAAGGAGTTCTCAGTTTTTTCTCTATGGTTTGTTTCCTCTTCAAGTAGCCCTAGGCACAGACTGTGGAAAGCACTTTCATTGAGAGGGGTTGCCAAGCTTCTACGAAATAACGAGTTTCCGAAATACCAGCAAATATTTTTTCACCCAATCTTGATATTACTTGGTGGTAATGATCAGTACACAAATCCCACTTGGCTCACCAAATTTTGTTCTTCTAGGTTGAAGCATTCGTCTACAGTAGCAGTTTTTATATTTAGGTTTCCCTCTGTTCTCTCCTATATAGATAGATGAATTTGGAACTCTAAATCCAACATGCTTTGTAGTATCTCCTTGAAACTTGACAAAATAAAAAAGTTCTCAGTTTTGTCTCTATGGTTTGTTTCCTCTTCAAGTAGCCCTAGGCACAGACTGTGGAAAAGCACTTTCATTGAGAGGGGTTGCCAAGCTTCTAAGAAATAACGAGTTTCCGAAATACCAGCAAATATTTTTTCACCCAATCATGATGATACGTGTTGCTAATGATCAGTACACAAATCCCACTTGGCTCACCAAATTTTGTTCTTCTAGGTTGAAGCGTTCGTGTACAGTAGCAGTTTTTATATTTAGTTTCACACTGTTCTCTCATATATAGATAGATGAATTTGGAACTCTAAATCCAACATGGTTTGTAGTAGCTCTTTGAAACTTGACAAAATAAAGGAGTTCTCAGTTTTGTCTCTATGGTTTGTTTCCTCTTCAAGTAGCCCTAGGCACAGACTGTGGAAAGCACTTTCATTGAGACGGGTTGCCAAGCTTCTACGAAATAACGAGTTTCCGAAATACCAGCAAATATTTTTTCACCCAATCTTGATGATACTTGTTGCTAATGATCAGTACACAAATCCCACTTGGCTCACCAAATTTTGTTCTTCTAGGTTGAAGCGTTCGTCTACAGTAGCAGTTTTTATATTTAGGTTTCCCTCTGTTTTCTCCTATATAGAAAGATGAATTTGGAACTCTAAATCCAACATGGTTTGTAGTAGCTCTTTGAAACTTGACAAAATAAAGGAGTTCTCAGTTTTGTCGCTATGGTTTGTTTCCTCTTCAAGTAGCCCTAGGCACAGACTGTGGAAAAGCACTTTCATTGAGAGGGGTTCCCAAGCTTCTAAGAAATCACGAGTTTCCGAAATGCCAGCAAATATTTTTTCACCCAATCTTGATGATACTTGGTGGTAATGATCAGTACACAAATCCCACTTTGCTCACCAAATTTTGTTCTTCTAGGTTGAAGCGTTCGTGTACAGTAGCAGTTTTTATATTTAGGTTTCCCTCTGTTCTCTCCTATATAGAAAGATGAATTTGGAACTCTAGGTCCAACATGGTTTGTAGTTGCTCTTAGAAACTTGACAAAATAAAGGAGTTCTCAGTTTTGTCGCTATGGTTTGTTTCCTCTTCAAGTAGCCCTAGGCACAGACTGTGGAAAAGCACTTTCATTGAGAGGGGTTCCCAAGCTTCTAAGAAATAACGAGTTTCCGAAATACCAGCAAATATTTTTTCACCCAATCTTGATAATACTTGGTGGTAATGATCAGTACACAAATCCCACTTGGCTCACCAAATTTAGTTCTTCTAGGTTGAAGCGTTCGTGTACAGTAGCATTTTTTATATTTAGGTTTCCCTCTGTTCTCTCCTATACAGATAGATGAATTTGGAACTCTAAATCCAACATGGTTTGTAGTACGTCTTTGAAACTTGACAAAATAAAGGTGTCTCAGTTTTGTCTCTATGGTTTGTTTCTTTTTCAAGTAGCCCTAGGCACAGACTGTGGAAAGCACTTTCATTGAGATGGGTTGCCAAGCTTCTAAGAAATTTCGAGTTTCCGAAATAGCAGCAAATATTTTTTCACACAATCTTGTTGATACTTGGTGGTAATGATCAGTACACAAATCCCACTTGGCTCACCAATTTTGTTCTTCTAGGTTGAAGCGTTCGTCTACAGTAGCAGTTTTTATATTTAGGTTTCTCTCTGTTCTCTCCTATATAGATAGATGAATTTGGAACTCTAAATCCAACATGGTTTGTAGTAGCTCTTTGAAACTTGACAAAATAAAGGAGTTCTCAGATTTGTCTCTATGGTTTGTTTCCTCTTCAAGTAGCCCTAGGCGCAGACTGTGGAAAAGCACTTTCATTTAGAGGGTTCCCAAGCTTCTAAGAAATCACGAGTTTCCGAAATACCAGCAAATATTTTTTCACCCAATCTTGATGATACTTGTTGCTAATGATCAGTACACAAATCCCACTTGGCTCACCAAATTTTGTTCTTCTAGGTTGAAGCGTTCGTCTACAGTAGCAGTTTTTATATTTAGGTTTCACTCTGTTCTCTCATATATAGATAGATGAATTTGGAGCTCTAAATCCAACATGGTTTGTAGTAGCTCTTTGAAACTTGACAAAATAAAGGAGTTCTCAGTTTTGTCTCTATGGTTTGTTTCCTCTTCAAGTAGCCCTAGGCACAGACTGTGGAAAGCACTTTTATTGAGATGGGGTTGCCAAGCTTCTAAGAAATAACGAGTTTCCGAAACACCAGCAAATATTTTTTCACACAATCTTGTTGATACTTGGTGGTAATGTTCAGTACACAAATCCCACTTGGCTCACCAAATTTTGTTCTTCTAAGTTGAAGCGTTCGTCTACAGTAGCAGTTTTTATATTTAGGTTTCCCTCTGTTCTCTCCTATATAGATAGATGAATTTGGAACTCTAATTCCAACATGGTTTGTAGTAGCTCTTTGAAACTTGACAAAATAAAGGAGTTCTCAGATTTGTCTGAATGGTTTGTTTCCTCTTCAAGTAGCCCTAGGCACAGACTGTGGAAAGCACTTTCATTGAGAGGGGTTGCCAAGCTTCTACGAAATAACGAGTTTCCGAAATACCAGCAAATTTTTTTTCACCCAATCTTGATAATACATGGTGTTAATGATCAGTACCCAAATCCCACTTGGCTCACCAAATTTTGTTCTTTTAGGTTGAAGCGTTCATCTACAGTAGCAGTTTTTATATTTAGGTTTCCCTCTGTTCTCTCCCATATAGATAGATGAATTTGGAACTCTAAATCCAACATGGTTTGTAGTAGCTCTTTGAAACCTGACAAAATAAAGGAGTTCTCAGTTTTGTCTCTATGGTTTGTTTCCTCTTCAAGTAGCCCTAGGCACAGACTGTGGAAAGAACTTTCATTGAGAGGGGTTGCCAAGCTTCTACGAAATAACGAGTTTCCGAAATACCAGCAAATATTTTTTCACCCAATCTTGATGATACTTGTTGCTAATGATCAGTATACAAATCCCACTTGGCTCACCAAATTTTGTTCTTCTAGGTTGAAGCGTTCGTCTACAGTAGCAGTTTTTATATTTAGGTTTCCCTCTGTTTTCTCCTATATAGAAAGATGAATTTGGAACTCTAAATCCAACATGGTTTGTAGTAGCTCTTTGAAACTTGACAAAATAAAGGAGTTCTCAGTTTTGTCGCTATGGTTTGTTTCCTCTTCAAGTAGCCCTAGGCACAGACTGTGGAAAAGCACTTTCATTGAGAGGGGTTCCCAAGCTTCTAAGAAATCACGAGTTTCCGAAATGCCAGCAAATATTTTTTCACCCAATCTTGATGATACTTGGTGGTAATGATCAGTACACAAATCCCACTTGGCTCACCAAATTTTGTTCTTCTAGGTTGAAGCTTTCGTGTACAGTAGCAGTTTTTATATTTAGGTTTCCCTCTGTTCTCTCCTATATAGAAAGATGAATTTGGAACTCTAGGTCCAACATGGTTTGTAGTAGCTCTTAGAAACTTGACAAAATAAAGGAGTTCTCAGTTTTGTCGCTATGGTTTGTTTCCTCTTCAAGTAGCCCTAGGCACAGACTGTGGAAAAGCACTTTCATTGAGAGGGGTTCCCAAGCTTCTAAGAAATCACGAGTTTCCGAAATACCAGCAAATATTTTTTCACCCAATCTTGATAATACTTGGTGGTAATGATCAGTACACAAATGCCACTTGGCTCACCAAATTTAGTTCTTCTAGGTTGAAGCGTTCGTGTACAGTAGCATTTTTTATATTTAGGTTTCACTCTGTTCTCTCCTATACAGATAGATGAATTTGGAACTCTAAATCCAACATGGTTTGTAGTAGCTCTTTGAAACTTGACAAAATAAAGGAGTTCTCAGTTTTGTCTCTATGGTTTGTTTCCTCTTCAAGTAGCCCTAGGCACAGACTGTGGAAAGCACTTTCATTGAGAGGGGTTGCCAAGTCTACGAAATAACGAGTTTCCGAAATACCAGCAAATATTTTTTCACCCAATCTTGATGATACTTGGTGGTAATGATCAGGACACAAATTCTACTTGGCTCACCAAATTTTGTTCTTCTAGGTTGAAGCGTTCGTCTACAGTAGCAGTTTTTATATTTAGGTTTCCCTCTGTTCTCTCCTATATAGAAAGATGAATTTGGAACTCTAAATCCAACATGGTTTGTAGTAGCTCTTTGAAACTTGACAAAATAAAGGAGTTCTCAGTTTTGTCGCTATGGTTTTTTCCTCTTCAAGTAGCCCTAGGCACAGACTGTGGAAAAGCACTTTCATTGAGAGGGGTTGCCAAGCTCTAAGAAATAACTAGTTTCCGAAATACCAGCAAATATTTTTTCACCCAATCTTGATGATACTTGTTGCTAATAATCAGTACACAAATCCCACTTGGCTCACCAAATTTAGTTCTTCTAGGTTGAAGCGTTCGTCTACAGTAGCATTTTTTATATTTAGGTTTCCCTCTGTTCTCTCCTATACAGATAGATGAATTTGGAACTCTAAATCCAACATGGTTTGTAGTAGCTCTTTGAAACTTGACAAAATAAAGGAGTTCTCAGTTTTGTCTCTATAGTTTGTTTCCTCTTCAAGTAGCCCTAGGCACAGACTGTGGAAAGCACTTTCATTGAGAGGGGTTGCCAAGCTTCTACGAAATAACGAGTTTCCGAAATACCAGCAAATATTTTTTCACCCAATCTTGATATTACTTGGTGGTAATGATCAGTACACAAATCCCACTTGGCTCACCAAATTTTGTTCTTCTAGGTTAAAGCGTTCGTCTACAGTAGCAGTTTTTATATTTAGGTTTCCCTCTGTTCTCTCCCATATAGATAGATGAATTTGGAACTCTAAATCCAACATGGTTTGTAGTAGCTCTTTGAAACTTGACAAAATAAAGGAGTTCTCAGTTTTGTCTCTATGGTTTGTTTCCTCTTCAAGTAGCCCTAGGCACAGACTGTGGAAAGCACTTTCATTGAGATGGGTTGCCAAGCTTCTAAGAAATTTCGAGTTTCCGAAATAGCAGCAAATATTTTTTCACACAATCTTGTTGATACTTGGTGGTAATGATCAGTACACAAATCCCACTTGGCTCACCAATTTTGTTCTTCTAGGTTGAAGCGTTCGTCTACAGTAGCAGTTTTTATATTTAGGTTTCTCTCTGTTCTCTCCTATATAGATAGATGAATTTGGAACTCTAAATCCAACATGGTTTGTAGTAGCTCTTTGAAACTTGACAAAATAAAGGAGTTCTCAGATTTGTCTCTATGGTTTGTTTCCTCTTCAAGTAGCCCTAGGCGCAGACTGTGGAAAAGCACTTTCATTTAGAGGGTTCCCAAGCTTCTAAGAAATCACGAGTTTCCGAAATACCAGCAAATATTTTTTCACCCAATCTTGATGATACTTGTTGCTAATGATCAGTACACAAATCCCACTTGGCTCACCAAATTTTGTTCTTCTAGGTTGAAGCGTTCGTCTACAGTAGCAGTTTTTATATTTAGGTTTCACTCTGTTCTCTCATATATAGATAGATGAATTTGGAGCTCTAAATCCAACATGGTTTGTAGTAGCTCTTTGAAACTTGACAAAATAAAGGAGTTCTCAGTTTTGTCTCTATGGTTTGTTTCCTCTTCAAGTAGCCCTAGGCACAGACTGTGGAAAGCACTTTTATTGAGATGGGTTGCCAAGCTTCTAAGAAATAACGAGTTTCCGAAACACCAGCAAATATTTTTTCACACAATCTTGTTGATACTTGGTGGTAATGTTCAGTACACAAATCCCACTTGGCTCACCAAATTTTGTTCTTCTAAGTTGAAGCGTTCGTCTACAGTAGCAGTTTTTATATTTATGTTTCCCTCTGTTCTCTCCTATATAGATAGATGAATTTGGAACTCTAATTCCAACATGGTTTGTAGTAGCTCTTTGAAACTTGACAAAATAAAGGAGTTCTCAGATTTGTCTGAATGGTTTGTTTCCTCTTCAAGTAGCCCTAGGCACAGACTGTGGAAAGCACTTTCATTGAGAGGGGTTGCCAAGCTTCTACGAAATAACGAGTTTCCGAAATACCAGCAAATTTTTTTTCACCCAATCTTGATAATACATGGTGGTAATGATCAGTACCCAAATCCCACTTGGCTCACCAAATTTTGTTCTTTTAGGTTGAAGCGTTCATCTACAGTAGCAGTTTTTATATTTAGGTTTCCCTCTGTTCTCTCCCATATAGATAGATGAATTTGGAACTCTAAATCCAACATGGTTTGTAGTAGCTCTTTGAAACCTGACAAAAAAAAGGAGTTCTCAGTTTTGTCTCTATGGTTTGTTTCCTCTTCAAGTAGCCCTAGGCACAGACTGTGGAAAGAACTTTCATTGAGAGGGGTTGCCAAGCTTCTACGAAATAACGAGTTTCCGAAATACCAGCAAATATTTTTTCACCCAATCTTGATGATACTTGTTGCTAATGATCAGTATACAAATCCCACTTGGCTCACCAAATTTTGTTCTTCTAGGTTGAAGCGTTCGTCTACAGTAGCAGTTTTTATATTTAGGTTTCCCTCTGTTTTCTCCTATATAGAAAGATGAATTTGGAACTCTAAATCCAACATGGTTTGTAGTAGCTCTTTGAAACTTGACAAAATAAAGGAGTTCTCAGTTTTGTCGCTATGGTTTGTTTCCTCTTCAAGTAGCCCTAGGCACAGACTGTGGAAAAGCACTTTCATTGAGAGGGGTTCCCAAGCTTCTAAGAAATCATGAGTTTCCGAAATGCCAGCAAATATTTTTTCACCCAATCTTGATGATACTTGGTGGTAATGATCAGTACACAAATCCCACTTGGCTCACCAAATTTTGTTCTTCTAGGTTGAAGCGTTCGTGTACAGTAGCAGTTTTTATATTTAGGTTTCCCTCTGTTCTCTCCTATATAGAAAGATGAATTTGGAACTCTAGGTCCAACATGGTTTGTAGTAGCTCTTAGAAACTTGACAAAATAAAGGAGTTCTCAGTTTTGTCGCTATGGTTTGTTTCCTCTTCAAGTAGCCCTAGGCACAGACTGTGGAAAAGCACTTTCATTGAGAGGGGTTCCCAAGCTTCTAAGAAATCACGAGTTTCCGAAATACCAGCAAATATTTTTTCACCCAATCTTGATAATACTTGGTGGTAATGATCAGTACACAAATGCCACTTGGCTCACCAAATTTAGTTCTTCTAGGTTGAAGCGTTCGTGTACAGTAGCATTTTTTATATTTAGGTTTCACTCTGTTCTCTCCTATACAGATAGATGAATTTGGAACTCTAAATCCAACATGGTTTGTAGTAGCTCTTTGAAACTTGACAAAATAAAGGAGTTCTCAGTTTTGTCTCTATGGTTTGTTTCCTCTTCAAGTAGCCCTAGGCACAGACTGTGGAAAGCACTTTCATTGAGAGGGGTTGCCAAGCTTCTACGAAATAACGAGTTTCCGAAATACCAGCAAATATTTTTTCACCCAATCTTGATATTACTTGGTGGTAATGATCAGTACACAAATCCCACTTGGCTCACCAAATTTTGTTCTTCTAGGTTAAAGCGTTCGTCTACAGTAGCAGTTTTTATATTTAGGTTTCCCTCTGTTCTCTCCCATATAGATAGATGAATTTGGAACTCTAAATCCAACATGGTTTGTAGTAGCTCTTTGAAACTTGACAAAATAAAGGAGTTCTCAGTTTTGTCTCTATGGTTTGTTTCCTCTTCAAGTAGCCCTAGGCACAGACTGTGGAAAGCACTTTCATTGAGAGGGGTTGCCAAGTCTACGAAATAACGAGTTTCCGAAATACCAGCAAATATTTTTTCACCCAATCTTGATGATACTTGGTGGTAATGATCAGGACACAAATTCTACTTGGCTCACCAAATTTTGTTCTTCTAGGTTGAAGCGTTCGTCTACAGTAGCAGTTTTTATATTTAGGTTTCCCTCTGTTCTCTCCTATATAGAAAGATGAATTTGGAACTCTAAATCCAACATGGTTTGTAGTAGCTCTTTGAAACTTGACAAAATAAAGGAGTTCTCAGTTTTGTCGCTATGGTTTTTTCCTCTTCAAGTAGCCCTAGGCACAGACTGTGGAAAAGCACTTTCATTGAGAGGGGTTGCCAAGCTCTAAGAAATAACTAGTTTCCGAAATACCAGCAAATATTTTTTCACCCAATCTTGATGATACTTGTTGCTAATAATCAGTACACAAATCCCACTTGGCTCACCAAATTTAGTTCTTCTAGGTTGAAGCGTTCGTCTACAGTAGCAGTTTTTATATTTAGGTTTCCCTCTGTTTTCTCCTATATAGAAAGATGAATTTGGAACTCTAAATCCAACATGGTTTGTAGTAGCTCTTTGAAACTTGACAAAATAAAGGAGTTCTCAGTTTTGTCGCTATGGTTTGTTTCCTCTTCAAGTAGCCCTAGGCACAGACTGTGGAAAAGCACTTTCATTGAGAGGGGTTCCCAAGCTTCTAAGAAATCATGAGTTTCCGAAATGCCAGCAAATATTTTTTCACCCAATCTTGATGATACTTGGTGGTAATGATCAGTACACAAATCCCACTTGGCTCACCAAATTTTGTTCTTCTAGGTTGAAGCGTTCGTGTACAGTAGCAGTTTTTATATTTAGGTTTCCCTCTGTTCTCTCCTATATAGAAAGATGAATTTGGAACTCTAGGTCCAACATGGTTTGTAGTAGCTCTTAGAAACTTGACAAAATAAAGGAGTTCTCAGTTTTGTCGCTATGGTTTGTTTCCTCTTCAAGTAGCCCTAGGCACAGACTGTGGAAAAGCACTTTCATTGAGAGGGTTCCCAAGCTTCTAAGAAATCACGAGTTTCCGAAATACCAGCAAATATTTTTTCACCCAATCTTGATAATACTTGGTGGTAATGATCAGTACACAAATGCCACTTGGCTCACCAAATTTAGTTCTTCTAGGTTGAAGCGTTCGTGTACAGTAGCATTTTTTATATTTAGGTTTCACTCTGTTCTCTCCTATACAGATAGATGAATTTGGAACTCTAAATCCAACATGGTTTGTAGTAGCTCTTTGAAACTTGACAAAATAAAGGAGTTCTCAGTTTTGTCTCTATGGTTTGTTTCCTCTTCAAGTAGCCCTAGGCACAGACTGTGGAAAGCACTTTCATTGAGAGGGGTTGCCAAGCTTCTACGAAATAACGAGTTTCCGAAATACCAGCAAATATTTTTTCACCCAATCTTGATATTACTTGGTGGTAATGATCAGTACACAAATCCCACTTGGCTCACCAAATTTTGTTCTTCTAGGTTAAAGCGTTCGTCTACAGTAGCAGTTTTTATATTTAGGTTTCCCTCTGTTCTCTCCCATATAGATAGATGAATTTGGAACTCTAAATCCAACATGGTTTGTAGTAGCTCTTTGAAACTTGACAAAATAAAGGAGTTCTCAGTTTTGTCTCTATGGTTTGTTTCCTCTTCAAGTAGCCCTAGGCACAGACTGTGGAAAGCACTTTCATTGAGAGGGGTTGCCAAGTCTACGAAATAACGAGTTTCCGAAATACCAGCAAATATTTTTTCACCCAATCTTGATGATACTTGGTGGTAATGATCAGGACACAAATTCTACTTGGCTCACCAAATTTTGTTCTTCTAGGTTGAAGCGTTCGTCTACAGTAGCAGTTTTTATATTTAGGTTTCCCTCTGTTCTCTCCTATATAGAAAGATGAATTTGGAACTCTAAATCCAACATGGTTTGTAGTAGCTCTTTGAAACGTGACAAAATAAAGGAGTTCTCAGTTTTGTCGCTATGGTTTTTTTCCTCTTCAAGTAGCCCTAGGCACAGACTGTGGAAAAGCACTTTCATTGAGAGGGGTTGCCAAGCTCTAAGAAATAACTAGTTTCCGAAATACCAGCAAATATTTTTTCACCCAATCTTGATGATACTTGTTGCTAATAATCAGTACACAAATCCCACTTGGCTCACCAAATTTAGTTCTTCTAGGTTGAAGCGTTCGTCTACAGTAGCATTTTTTATATTTAGGTTTCCCTCTGTTCTCTCCTATACAGATAGATGAATTTGGAACTCTAAATCCAACATGGTTTGTAGTAGCTCTTTGAAACTTGACAAAATAAAGGAGTTCTCAGTTTTGTCTCTATAGTTTGTTTCCTCTTCAAGTAGCCCTAGGCACAGACTGTGGAAAGCACTTTCATTGAGAGGGGTTGCCAAGCTTCTACGAAATAACGAGTTTCCGAAATACCAGCAAATATTTTTTCACCCAATCTTGATAATACTTGGTGGTAATAATCAGTACACAAATCCCACTTGGCTCACCAAATTTAGTTCTTCTAGGTTGAAGCGTTCGTCTACAGTAGCATTTTTTATATTTAGGTTTCCCTCTGTTCTCTCCTATACAGATAGATGAATTTGGAACTCTAAATCCAACATGGTTTGTAGTAGCTCTTTGAAACTTGACAAAATAAAGGAGTTCTCAGATTTGTCTCTATGGTTTGTTTCCTCTTCAAGTAGCCCTAGGCACAGACTGTGGAAAGCACTTTCATTGAGAGGGGTTGCCAAGCTTCTAAGAAATAACGAGTTTCCGAAATACCAGCAAATATTTTTTCACCCAATCTTAATGATACTTGGTGGTAATGATCAGTACACCAATCCCACTTGGCTTACCAAATTTTGTTCTTCTAGGTTGAAGCGTTCGTCTACAGTAGCAGTTTTTATATTTAGTTTCTCTCTGTTCTCTCCTATATAGATAGATGAATTTGGAACTCTAAATCCAACATGGTTTGTAGTAGCTCTTTGAAACTTGACAAAATAAAGAAGTTCTCAGTTTTGTCTCTATGGTTTGTTTCCTCTTCAATTAGCCCTAGGCACAGACTGTGGAAAGCACTTTCATTGAGAGGGGTTGCCAAGTCTACGAAATAATGAGTTTCCGAAATACCAGCAAATATTTTTTCACCCAATCTTGATGATACTTGGTGGTAATGATCAGGACACAAATTCTACTTGGCTCACCAAATTTTGTTCTTCTAGGATGAAGCGTTCGTCTACAGTAGCAGTTTTTATATTTAGGTTTCCCTCTGTTCTCTCCTATATAGAAAGATGAATTTGGAACTCTAAATCCAACATGGTTTGTAGTAGCTCTTTGAACTTGACAAAATAAAGGAGTTTCTCAGTTTTGTCTCTATGGTTTGTTTCCTCTTCAAGTAGCCCTAGGCACAGACTGTGGGAAAAGCACTTTAATTGAGAGTGGTCCCAAGCTTCTAAGAAATCACGAGTTTCCGAAATACCAGCAAATATTTTTTCACCCAATCTTGATGATACTTGGTGGTAACGATCAGTACAGAAATCCCACTTGGCTCACCAAATTTTGTTCTTCTAGGTTGAAGCGTTCGTGTACAGTAGCAGTTTTTATATTTAGGTTTCCCTCTGTTCTCTCCTATATAGAAAGATGAATTTGGAACTCTAGGTCCAACATGGTTTGTAGTAGCTCTTTGAAACTTGACAAAAAAAAAGAGTTCTCAGTTTTTTCGCTATGTTTTGTTTCCTCTTCAAGTAGCCCTAGGCACAGACTGTGGAAAAGCACTTTCAGTGAGAGGGGTTCCCAAGCTTCTAAGAAATAACTAGTTTCCGAAATACCAGCAAATATTTTTTCACCCAATCTTAATGATACTTGGTGGTAATGATCAGTACACCAATCCCACTTGGCTTACCAAATTTTGTTCTTCTAGGTTGAAGCGTTCGTCTACAGTAGCAGTTTTTATATTTAGGTTTCTCTCTGTTCTCTCCTATATAGATAGATGAATTTGGAACTCTAAATCCAACATGGTTTGTAGTAGCTCTTTGAAACTTGACAAAATAAAGAAGTTCTCAGTTTTGTCTCTATGGTTTGTTTCCTCTTCAATTAGCCCTAGGCACAGACTGTGGAAAGCACTTTCATTGAGAGGGGTTGCCAAGTCTACGAAATAATGAGTTTCCGAAATACCAGCAAATATTTTTTCACCCAATCTTGATGATACTTGGTGGTAATGATCAGGACACAAATTCTACTTGGCTCACCAAATTTTGTTCTTCTAGGATGAAGCGTTCGTCTACAGTAGCAGTTTTTATATTTAGGTTTCCCTCTGTTCTCTCCTATATAGAAAGATGAATTTGGAACTCTAAATCCAACATGGTTTGTAGTAGCTCTTTTGAAACTTGACAAAATAAAGAGTTCTCAGTTTTGTCGCTATGGTTTTTTCCTCTTCAAGTAGCCCTAGGCACAGACTGTGGAAAAGCACTTTCATTGAGAGGGGTTGCCAAGCTCTAAGAAATAACTAGTTCCGAAATACCAGCAAATATTTTTCTCCCAATCTTGATGATACTTGTTGCTAATAATCAGTACACAAATCCCACTTGGCTCACCAAATTTAGTTCTCTTCTAGGTTGAAGCGTTCGTCTACAGTAGCAGTTTTTATATTTAGGTTCCCTCTGTTCTCTCCTATACAGATAGATGAATTTGGAACTCTAAATCCAACATGGTTTGTAGTAGCTCTTTGAAACTTGACAAAATAAAGGAGTTCTCAGTTTTGTCTCTATGGTTTGTTTCCTCTTCAAGTAGCCCTAGGCACAGACTGTGGAAAGCACTTTCATTGAGAGGGGTTGCCAAGCTTCTACGAAATAACGAGTTTCCGAAATACCAGCAAATATTTTTTCACCCAATCTTGATAATACTTGGTGGTAATAATCAGTACACAAATCCACTTGGCTCACCAAATTTAGTTCTTCTAGGTTGAAGCGTTCGTGTACAGTAGCATTTTTTATATTTAGGTTTCCCTCTGTTCTCTCCTATACAGATAGATGAATTTGGAACTCTAAATCCAACATGGTTTGTAGTAGCTCTTTGAAACTTGACAAAATAAAGGAGTTCTCAGTTTTGTCTCTATGGTTTGTTTCCTCTTCAAGTAGCCCTAGGCACAGACTGTGGAAAGCACTTTCATTGAGAGGGGTTGCCAAGCTTCTACGAAATAACGAGTTTCCGAAATACCAGCAAATATTTTTTCACCCAATCTTGATATTACTTGGTGGTAATGAGCAGTACACAAATCCCACTTGGCTCACCAAATTTTGTTCTTCTAGGTTGAAGCGTTCGTCTACAGTAGCAGTTTTTATATTTAGGTTCCCTCTGTTCTCTCCCATATAGATAGATGAATTTGGAACTCTAAATCCAACATGGTTTGTAGTAGCTCTTTGAAACTTGACAAAATAAAGGAGTTCTCAGTTTGTCTCTATGGTTTGTTTCCTCTTCAAGTAGCCCTAGGGCACAGACTGTGGAAAGCACTTTCATTGAGAGGGGTTGCCAAGTCTACGAAATAACGAGTTTCCGAAATACCAGCAAATATTTTTTCACCCAATCTTGATGATACTTGGTGGTAATGATCAGTACACAAATCCTACTTGGCTCACCAAATTTTGTTCTTCTAGGTTGAAGCGTTCGTCTACAGTAGCAGTTTTTATATTTAGGTTTCCCTCTGTTCTCTCCTATATAGAAAGATGAATTTGGAACTCTAAATCATACATGGTTTGTAGTAGCTCTTTGAAACTTGACAAAATAAAGGAGTTCTCAGTTTTGTCGCTATGGTTTTTCTCTTCAAGTAGACCTAGGCACAGACTGTGGAAAAGCACTTTCATTGAGAGGGGGTTGCCAAGCTTCTAAGAAATAACGAGTTTTCCGAAATACCAGCAAATATTTTTTCACCCAATCTTGATGATACTTGTTGCTAATAATCAGTACACAAATCCCACTTGGCTCACAAAATTTTGTTCTTCTAGGTTGAAGCGTTCGTCTACAGTAGCAGTTTTTATATTTAGGTTTCCCTCTGTTCTCTCCCATATAGATAGATGAATTTGGAACTCTAAATCCAACATGGTTTGTAGTAGCTCTTTGAAACTTGACAAAATAAAGGAGTTCTCAGTTTTGTCTCTATGGTTTGTTTCCTCCTCAAGTAGCCCTAGGCACAGACTGTGGAAAATCACTTTAATTGAGAGTGTTTCCCAAGCTTCTAAGAAATCACGAGTTTCCGAAATACCAGCAAATATTTTTTCACCCCAATCTTGATGATACTTGGTGGTAACGATCAGTACAGAAATCCCACTTGCTCACCAAATTTTGTTCTTCTAGGTTGAAGGGTTCGTCTACAGTAGCAGTTTTTATATTTAGGTTTCTCTCTGTTCTCTCCTATATAGAAAGATGAATTTGGAACTCTAAATCCAACATGGTTTGCAGTAGCTCTTTGAAACTTGACAAAAAAAAAAGAGTTCTCAGTTTTTTCGCTATGTTTTGTTTCCTCTTCAAGTAGCCCTAGGCACAGACTGTGGAAAAGCACTTTCATTGAGAGGGGTTCCCAAGCTTCTAAGAAATAACGAGTTTCCGAAATACCAGCAAATATTTTTTCACCCAATCTTAATGATACTTGGTGGTAATGATCAGTACACCAATCCCACTTGGCTTACCAAATTTTGTTCTTCTAGGTTGAAGCGTTCGTCTACAGTAGCAGTTTTTATATTTAGGTTTCTCTCTGTTCTCTCCTATATAGATAGATGAATTTGGAACTCTAAATCCAACATGGTTTGTAGTAGCTCTTTGAAACTTGACAAAATAAAGAGTTCTCAGTTTTGTCTCCATGGTTTGTTTCCTCTTCAATTAGCCCTAGGCACAGACTGTGGAAAGCACTTTCATTGAGATGGGTTGCCAAGCTTCTAAGAAATAACGAGTTTCCGAAATACCAGCAAATAGTTTTTCACACAATCTTGTTGATACTTGGTGGTAATGATCAGTACACAAATCCCACTTGGCTCACCAAATTTTGTTCTTCTAGGTTGAAGCGTTTGTCTACAGTAGCAGTTTTTATATTTAGGTTTCTCTTTGTTCTCTCCTATATAGATAGATGAATTTGGAACTCTAAATCCAACATGGTTTGTAGTAGCTCTTTGAAACTTGACAAAATAAAGGAGTTCTCAGTTTTGTCTTTATGGTTTGTTTCCTCTTCAAATAGCCCTAGGCACAGACTGTGGAAAAGCACTTTCATTGAGAGGGGTTGCCAAGCTTCTAAGAAATAACGAGTTTCCGAAATACCAGCAAATATTTTTTCACCCAATCTTGATGATACTTGTTGCTAATGATCAGTACACAAATCCCACTTGGCTCACCAAATTTTGTTCTTCTAGGTTGAAGCGTTCGTGTACAGTAGCAGTTTTTATATTTAGGTTTCCCTCTGTTCTCTCCTAAACAGATAGATGAATTTGGAACTCTAAATCCAACATGGTTTGTAGTAGCTCTTTGAAACTTGACAAAATAAATGAGTTCTCAGTTTTGTCTCTATGGTTTGTTTCCTGTTCAAGTAGCCCTAGGCACAGACTCTGGAAAAGCACTTTCATTGAGAGGGGTTTTCAAGCTTCTAAGAAATTACGAGTATCCGAAATACCAGCATATATTTTTTTTCCCAATCTTGATGATACTTGTTGCTAATGATCAGTACACAAATCCCACTTGGCTCACCAAATTTTGTTCTTCTAGGTTGAAGCGTTCGTCTACAGTAGCAGTATTTATATTTAGGTTTCCCTCTGTTCTCTCATATATAGATAGAAGAATTTGGAACTCTAAATCCAACATGGTTTGTAGTAGCTCTTTGAAACTTGACAAAATAAATGAGTTCTCAGATTTTCTCTATGGTTTGTTTCCTGTTCAAGTAGCCCTAGGCACAGACTCTGGAAAAGCACTTTCATTGAGAGGGGTTGCCAAGCTTCTAAGAAATTACGAGTTTCCGAAATACCAGCAAATATTTTTTCACCCAATCTTGATGATACTTGGTGCTAATGATCAGTACACAAATCCCACTTGGCTCACCAAATTTTGTTCTTCTAGGTTGAAGCGTTCGTCTACAGTAGCAGTTTTTATATTTAGGTTTCCCTCTGTTCTCTCATAAATAGATAGATGAATTTGGAACTCTAAATCCAACATGGTTTGTAGTAGCTCTTTGAAACTTGACAAAATAAATGAGTTCTCAGTTTTGTCTCTATGGTTTGTTTCCTGTTCAAGTAGCCCTAAACACAGACTCTGGAAAAGCACTTTCATTGAGAGGGGTTGCCAAGCTTCTACGAAATAACGAGTTTCCGAAATACCAGCAAATATTTTTTCACCCAATCTTGATAATACTTGGTGGTAATAATCAGTACACAAATCCCACTTGGCTCACCAAATTTAGTTCTTCTAGGTTGAAGCGTTCGTGTACAGTAGCATTTTTTATATTTAGGTTTCCCTCTGTTCTCTCCTATACAGATAGATGAATTTGGAAATCTAAATCCAACATGGTTTGTAGTAGCTCTTTGAAACTTGACAAAATAAAGGAGTTCTCAGTTTTGTCTCTATGGTTTGTTTCCTCTTCAAGTAGCCCTAGGCACAGACTGTGGAAAGCACTTTCATTGAGAGGGGTTGCCAAGCTTCTACGAAATAACGAGTTTCCGAAATACCAGCAAATATTTTTTCACCCAATCTTGATATTACTTGGTGGTAATGAGCAGTACACAAATCCCACTTGGCTCACCAAATTTTGTTCTTCTAGGTTGAAGCGTTCGTCTACAGTAGCAGTTTTTATATTTAGGTTTCCCTCTGTTCTCTCCCATATAGATAGATGAATTTGGAACTCTAAATCCAACATGGTTTGTAGTAGCTCTTTGAAACTTGACAAAATAAAGGAGTTCTCAGTTTTGTCTCTATGGTTTGTTTCCTCTTCAAGTAGCCCTAGGCACAGACTGTGGAAAGCACTTTCATTGAGAGGGGTTGCCAAGTCTACGAAATAACGAGTTTCCGAAATACCAGCAAATATATTTTTTCACCCAATCTTGATGATACTTGGTGGTAATGATCAGTACACAAATCCTACTTGGCTCACCAAATTTTGTTCTTCTAGGTTGAAGCGTTCGTCTACAGTAGCAGTTTTTATATTTAGGTTTCCCTCTGTTCTCTCCTATATAGAAAGATGAATTTGGAACTCTAAATCATACATGGTTTGTAGTAGCTCTTTGAAAACTTGACAAAAATAAAGGAGTTCTCAGTTTTGTCGCTATGGTTTTTTTCCTCTTCAAGTAGACCTAGGCACAGACTGTGGAAAAGCACTTTCATTGAGAGGGGTTGCCAAGCTTCTAAGAAATAACGAGTTTCCGAAATACCAGCAAATATTTTTCACCCAATCTTGATGATACTTGTTGCTAATAATCAGTACACAAATCCCACTTGGCTCACAAAATTTTGTTCTTCTAGGTTGAAGCGGTTCGTCTACAGTAGCAGTTTTTATATTTAGGTTTCCCTCTGTTCTCTCCCATATAGATAGATGAATTTGGAACTCTAAATCCAACATGGTTTGTAGTAGCTCTTTGAAACTTGACAAAATAAAGAGTTCTCAGTTTTGTCTCTATGGTTTGTTTCCTCCTCAAGTAGCCCTAGGCACAGACTGTGGAAAATCACTTTAATTGAGAGTGTTTCCAAGCTTCTAAGAAATCACGAGTTTCGAAATACCAGCAATATTTTTTCACCCAATCTTGATGATACTTGGTGGTAACGATCAGTACAGAAATCCCACTTGGCTCACCAAATTTTGTTCTTCTAGTTGAAGGGTTCGTCTACAGTAGCAGTTTTTATATTTAGGTTTCTCTCTGTTCTCTCCTATATAGAAAGATGAATTTGGAACTCTAAATCCAACATGGTTTGCAGTAGCTCTTTGAAACTTGACAAAAAAAAAGAGTTTCTCAGTTTTTTCGCTATGTTTTGTTTCCTCTTCAAGTAGCCCTAGGCACAGACTGTGGAAAAGCACTTTCATTGAGAGGGGTTCCAAGCTTCTAAGAAATAACGAGTTTCCGAAATACCAGCAAATATTTTTTCACCCAATCTTAATGATACTTGGTGGTAATGATCAGTACACCAATCCCACTTGGCTTACCAAATTTTGTTCTTCTAGGTTGAAGCGTTCGTCTACAGTAGCAGTTTTATATTTAGGTTTCTCTCTGTTCTCTCCTATATAGATAGATGAATTTGGAACTCTAAATCCAACATGGTTTGTAGTAGCTCTTTGAAACTTGACAAAATAAAGAGTTCTCAGTTTTGTCTCCATGGTTTGTTTCCTCTTCAATTAGCCCTAGGCACAGACTGTGGAAAGCACTTTCATTGAGATGGGTTGCAAGCTTCTAAGAAATAACGAGTTTCCGAAATACCAGCAAATAGTTTTTCACACAAACTTGTTGATACTTGGTGGTAATGATCAGTACACAAATCCCACTTGGCTCACCAAATTTTGTTCTTCTAGGTGAAGCGTTTGTCTACAGTAGCAGTTTTTATATTTAGGTTTCTCTTTGTTCTCTCCTATATAGATAAGATGAATTTGGAACTCTAAATCCAACATGGTTTGTAGTAGCTCTTGAAACTTGACAAAATAAAAGGAGTTCTCAGTTTTGTCTTTATGGTTTGTTTCCTCTTCAAATAGCCCTAGGCACAGACTGTGGAAAAGCACTTTCATTGAGAGGGGTTGCCAAGCTTCTAAGAAATAACGAGTTTTCCGAAAATACCAGCAAATATTTTTTCACCCAATCTTGATGATACTTGTTGCTAATGATCAGTACACAAATCCCACTTGGCTCACCAAATTTTGTTCTTCTAGGTTGAAGCGTTCGTGTACAGTAGCAGTTTTTAATATTTAGGTTCCCTCTGTTCTCTCCTAAACAGATAGATGAATTTGGAACTCTAAATCCAACATGGTTTGTAGTAGCTCTTTGAAACTTGACAAAATAAATGAGTTCTCAGTTTTGTCTCTATGGTTTGTTTCCTGTTCAAGTAGCCCTAGGCACAGACTCTGGAAAAGCACTTTCATTGAGAGGGGTTTTCAAGCTTCTAAGAAATTACGAGTATCCGAAATACCAGCATATATTTTTTTTCCCAATCTTGATGATACTTGTTGCTAATGATCAGTACACAAATCCCACTTGGCTCACCAATTTTGTTCTTCTAGGTTGAAGCGTTCGTCTACAGTAGCAGTATTTATATTTAGGTTTCCCTCTGTTCTCTCATATATAGATAGAAGAATTTGGAACTCTAAATCCAACATGGTTTGTAGTAGCTCTTTGAAACTTGACAAAATAAATGAGTTCTCAGATTTTCTCTATGGTTTGTTTCCTGTTCAAGTAGCCCTAGGCACAGACTCTGGAAAAGCACTTTCATTGAGAGGGGTTGCCAAGCTTCTAAGAAATTACGAGTTTCCGAAATACCAGCAAATATTTTTTCACCCAATCTTGATGATACTTGGTGCTAATGATCAGTACACAAATCCCACTTGGCTCACCAAATTTTGTTCTTCTAGGTTGAAGCGTTCGTCTACAGTAGCAGTTTTTATATTTAGGTTTCCCTCTGTTCTCTCATAAATAGATAGATGAATTTGGAACTCTAAATCCAACATGGTTTGTAGTAGCTCTTTGAAACTTGACAAAATAAATGAGTTCTCAGTTTTGTCTCTATGGTTTGTTTCCTGTTCAAGTAGCCCTAAACACAGACTCTGGAAAAGCACTTTCATTGAGAGGGGTTTCCAAGCTTCTAAGAAATTACGAGTTTCCGAAATACCAGCAAATATTTTTTCACCCAAACTTGATGATACTTGGTGCTAATGATCAGTACACAAATCCCACTTGGCTCACCAAATTTTGTTCTTCTAGGTTGAAGCGTTCGTCTACAGTAGCAGTTTTTATATTTAGGTTTCCCTCTGTTCTCTCATATATAGATAGATGAATTTGGAACTCTAAATCCAACATGGTTTGTAGTAGCTCTTTGAAACTTGACAAAATAAAGGAGTTCTCAGTTTTGTCTCTATGGTTTGTTTCCTCTTCAAGTAGCCCTAGGCACAGACTGTGGAAAGCACTTTCATTGAGACGGGGTTGCCAAGCTTCTACGAAATAACGAGTTTCCGAAATACCAGCAAATATTTTTTCACCCAATCTTGATGATACTTGGTGGTAATGATCAGTACACAAATCCCACTTGGCTCACCAAATTTTTGTTCTTCTAGGTTGAAGCGTTCGTCTACAGTAGCAGTTTTTATATTTAGTTTCCCTCTGTTCTCTCCTATATAGAAAGATGAATTTGGAACTCTAAATCCAACATGGTTTGTATCAGCTCTTTGAAACTTGACAAAAAAAAGGAGTTCTCAGTTTTTTCGCTATGTTTTTGTTTCCTCTTCAAGTAGCCCTAGGGCACAGACTGTGGAAAAGCACTTTCATTGAGAGGGGTTCCCTAGCTTCTAAGAAATAACGAGTTTCCGAAATACCAGCAAATATTTTTTCACCCAATCTTAATGATACTTGGTGGTAATGATCAGTACACAAATCCCACTTGGCTCACCAAATTTTGTTCTTCTAGGTTGAAGCGTTCGTCTACAGTAGCAGTTTTTATATTTAGGTTTCTCTCTGATCTCTCCTATATAGATAGATGAATTTGGAACTCTAAATCCAACAGGGTTTGTAGTAGCCCTTTGAAACTTGACAAAATAAAGGAGTTCTCAGTTTTGTCTCTATGGTTGTTTCCTCTTCAAGTAGCCCTAGGCACAGACTGTGGAAAGCACCTTTCATTGAGAGGGGTTGCCAAGCCTTCTACGAAATAACGAGTTTCCGAAATACCAGCAAATATTTTTTCACCCAATCCTTAATGATACTTGGTGGTAATGATCAGTACACAAATCCCACTTGGCTCACCAAATTTTGTTCTTCTAGGTTGAAGCGTTCGTCTACAGTAGCAGTTTTTTATTTAGGTTTCTCTCTGTTCTCTCCTATATAGATAGATGAATTTGGAACTCTAAATCCAACAGGGTTTGTAGTAGCCCTTTGAAACTTGACAAAATAAAGGAGTTCTCAGTTTTGTCTCTATGGTTTGTTTCCTCTTCAAAGTAGCCCTAGGCACAGACTGTGGAAAGCACTTTCATTGAGAGGGGTTGCCAAGCTTCTACGAAATAACGAGTTCCGAAATACCAGCAAATATTTTTTCACACAATCTTGTTGATACTTGGTGGTAATGATCAGTACACAAATCCACTTGGCTCACCAAATTTTGTTCTTCTAGGTTGAAGCGTTCGTCTACAGTAGCAGTTTTTATATTTAGGTTTCTCTTTGTTCTCTCCTATATAGATAGATGAATTTGGAACTCTAAATCCAACATTGTTTGTAGTAGCTCTTTGAAACTTGACAAAATAAAGGAGTTCTCAGTTTTGTCTCTATGGTTTGTTTCCTCTTCAAGTAGCCCTAGGCACAGACTGTGGAAAAGCACTTTCATTGAGAGGGGTTGCCAAGCTTCTAAGAAATCACGAGTTTCCGAAATACCAGCAAATATTTTTTTCACCCAATCTTGATGATACTTGGTGGTAACGATCAGTACAGAAATCCCACTTGGCTCACCAAATTTTGTTCTTCTAGGTTGAAGCGTTCGTCTACAGTAGCAGTTTTTATATTTAGGATTCCCTCTGTTCTCTCCTATATAGAAAGATGAATTTGAACTCTAAATCCAACATGGTTTGTAGTAGCTCTTTGAAACTTGACAAAAAAAAAGAGTTCTCAGTTTTTTCACTATGGTTTGTTTCCTCTTCAAGTAGCCCTAGGCACAGACTGTTTAAAAGCACTTTCATTGAGATGGGTTCCCAAGCTTCTAAGAAATCACGAGTTTCCGAAATACCAGCAAATATTTTTTCACCCAATCTTAATGATACTTGGTGGTAATGATCAGTACACAAATCCCACTGGGCTCACCAAATTTTGTTCTTCTAGGTTGAAGCGTTAGTGTACAGTAGCAGTTTTTATATTTAGGTCTCCCTCTGTTCTCTCCTATACAGATAGATGAATTTGGAACTCTAAATCCAACATGGTTTGTAGTAGCTCTTTGAAACATGACAAAATAAAGGAGTTCTCAGATTTGTCTCTATGGTTTGTTTTCTCTTCAAGTAGCCCTAGGCACAGACTGTGGAAAGCACTTTCATTGAGAGGGTTGCCAAACTTCTAAGAAATAACGCGTTTCCGAAATACCAGCAAATATTTTTTCACCCAATCTTGTTGATACTTGGTGGTAATGATCAGTACACAAATCCACTTGGCTCACCAAATTTTGTTCTTCTAGGTTGAAGCGTTCGTCTACAGTAGCAGTTTTTATATTTAGGTTTCCCTCTGTTCTCTCGTATATAGATAGATGAATTTGGAAATCTAAATCCAATATGCTTTGTAGTAGCTCCTTGAAACTTGACAAAATAAAGGAGTTCTCAGTTTTGTCTCTATGGTTTGTTTCCTCTTAATGTAGCCCAAGGCACAGACTGTGGAAAAGCACTTTCATTGAGAGGGTTGCCAAGCTTCTAAGAAATAACGAGTTTCGAAATACCAGCAAATATTGTTTCACCCAATCTTGATGATACTTGTTGCTAATCATCAGTACACACTTCCCACTTGGCTCACCAAATTTAGTTCTTCTAGGTTGAAGCGTTCGTGTACAGTAGCAGTTTTTATATTTAGGTTTCCCTCTGTTCTCCTATATACAGATAGATGAATTTGGAACTCTAAATCCAACATGGTTTGTAGTAGCTCTTTGAAACTTGACAAAATAAAGGAGTTCTCAGTTTTGTCTCTATGGTTTGTTTCCTCTTCAAGTAGCCCTAGGCACAGACTGTGGAAAGCACTTTCATTGAGAGGGGTTTCCAAGCTTCTAAGAAATCACGAGTTTCCGAAATACCAGCAAATATTTTTTCACACAATCTTGAAATACTTGGTGGTAATGATCAGTACACAAATCCCACTTGGCTCACCAAATGTTGTTCTTCTAGGTTGAGGCGTACGTCTACAGTAGCAGTTTTTATATTTAGGTTTCCCTCTGTTATCTCCCATATAGATAGATAAATTTGGAACTCTAAATCCAACATGGTTTGTAGTAGCTCTTTGAAACTTGACAAAATAATGGAGTTCTCAGTTTAGTCTCTATGGTTTGTTTCCTCTTCAAGTAGACCTAGGCACAGACTTTGGAAAGCACTTTCATTGAGAGGGGTTGCCAAGTCTACGAAATAACGAGTTTTCGAAATACCAGCAAATATTTTTTCACCCAATCTTGATGATACTTCTTGGTAATGATCAGTACACAAATCCCACTTGGCTCACCAAATTTTGTTCTTCTAGGTTGAAGCGTTCGTCTACAGTAGCAGTTTTTATATTTAGGTTTCCCTCTGTTCTGTCCTATATAGAAAGATGAATTTGGAACTCTAAATCCAACATGGTTTGTAGTAGCTCTTTGAAACTTGACAAAATAAAGGAGTTCTCAGTTTTGTCGCTATGGTTTGTTTCCTCTTCAAGTAGCCCTAGGCACAGACTGTGGAAAAGCACTTTCATTGAGAGGGGTTGCCAAGCTTCTAAGAAATCACGAGTTTCCGAAATACCAGCATATATTTTTTCACCCAATCTTGATGATACTTGTTGCTAATCATCAGTACACACATCCCCCTTGGCTCACCAAATTTAGTTCTTCTAGGTTGAAGCGTTCGTGTACAGTAGCAGTTTTTATATTTAGGTTTCCCTCTGTTCTCTCCTATACAGATAGATGAATTTGGAACTCTAAATCCAACATGGTTTGTAGTAGCTCTTTGAAACTTGACAAAATAAAGGAGTTCTCAGTTTAGTCTCTATGGTTTGTTTCCTCTTCAAGTAGCCCTAGGCACAGACTTTGGAAAGCACTTTCATTGAGAGGGGTTGCCAAGTCTACGAAATAACGAGTTTCCGAAATACCAGCAAATATTTTTTCACCCAATCTTGATGATACTTGGTGGTAATGATCAGTACACAAATCCCACTTGGCTCACCAAATTTTGTTCTTCTAGGTTGAAGATTTCGTCTACAGTAGCAGTTTTTATATTTAGGTTTCCCTCTGTTCTCTCCTATATAGATAGATGAATTTGGAAATCTAAATCCAACATGCTTTGTAGTAGCTCCTTGAAACTTGACAAAATAAAGGAGTTCTCAGTTTTGTCTCTATGGTTTGTTTCCTCATAATGTAGCCCAAGGCACAGACTGTGGAAAAGCACTTTCATTGTAATGGGTTCCCAAGCTTCTAAGAAATCACGAGTTTCCGAAATACCAGCAAATATTTTTTCACCCAATCTTGATGATACTTGGTGGTAATGATCAGTACACAAATCCCACTTGGCTCACCAAATTTTGTTCTTCTCGGTGGAAGCGTTCGTCTACAGTAGCAGTTTTTATATTTAGGTTTCACTCTGTTCTCTCATATATAGATAGATGAATTTGGAACTCTAAATCCAACATGGTTTGTAGTAGCTCTTTGAAGCTTGACAAAATAAAGGAGTTCTCAGTTTTGTCTCTATGGTTTGTTTCCTCTTCAAGTAGCCCTAGGCACAGACTGTGGAAAGCACTTTCATTGAGATGGGTTGCCAAGCTTCTAAGAAATAACGAGTTTCCGAAATACCAGCAAATATTTTTTCACACAATCTTGTTGATACTTGGTGGTAATGATCAGTACACAAATCCCACTTGGCTCACCAAATTTTGTTCTTCTAGTTTGAAGCGTTCGTGTACAGAAGCAGTTTTTATATTTAGGTTTCACTCTGTTCTCTCATATATAGATAGATCAATTTGGAACTCTAAATCCAACATGGTTTGTAGTAGCTCTTTGAAACTTGACAAAATAAAGGAGTTCACAGTTTTGTCTCTATGGTTTGTTTCCTCTTCAAGTAGCCCTAGGCACAGACTGTGAAAAGCACTTTCATTGAGATGGGTTGCCAAGCTTCAAGAAATAACGAGTTTCCAAAATACCAGCAAATATTTTTTCACCCAATCTTGATGATACTTGGTGGTAATGATCAGTACACAAATCCCACTTGGCTCACCAAATTTTGTTCTTCTAGGTTGAAGCGTTCGTCTACAGTAGCAGTTTTTATATTTAGGTTTCTCTCTGTTCTCTCCTATATAGATAGATGAATTTGGAACTCTAAATCCAGCATGGTTTGTAGTAGCTCTTTGAAACTTGACAAAATAAAGGAGTTCTCAGTTTTGTCTCTATGGTTTGTTTCCTCTTCAAGTAGCCCTAGGCACAGACTGTGGAAAAGCACTTTCATTGAGAGGGGTTGCCAAGCTTCTAAGAAATCACGAGTTTCCGAAATACCAGCAAATATTTTTTCACCCAATCTTGATGATACTTGGTGGTAACGATCAGTACAGAAATCCCACTTGGCTCACCAAATTTTGTTCTTCTAGGTTGAAGCGTTCGTCTACAGTAGCAGTTTTTATATTTAGGATTCCCTCTGTTCTCTCCTATATAGAAAGATGAATTTGGAACTCTAAATCCAACATGGTTTGTAGTAGCTCTTTGAAACTTGACAAAAAAAGGAGTTCTCAGTTTTTTCACTATGGTTTGTTTCCTCTTCAAGTAGCCCTAGGCACAGACTGTTTAAAAGCACTTTCATTGAGATGGGTTCCCAAGCTTCTAAGAAATCACGAGTTTCCGAAATACCAGCAAATATTTTTTCACCCAATCTTAATGATACTTGGTGGTAATGATCAGTACACAAATCCCACTGGGCTCACCAAATTTTGTTCTTCTAGGTTGAAGCGTTCGTGTACAGTAGCAGTTTTTATATTTAGGTCTCCCTCTGTTCTCTCCTATACAGATAGATGAATTTGGAACTCTAAATCCAACATGGTTTGTAGCAGCTCTTTGAAACATGACAAAATAAAGGAGTTCTCAGATTTGTCTCTATGGTTTGTTTTCTCTTCAAGTAGCCCTAGGCACAGACTGTTGAAAAGCACTTTCATTGAGAGGGGTTGCCAAACTTCTAAGAAATAACGCGTTTCCGAAATACCAGCAAATATTTTTTCACCCAATCTTGTTGATACTTGGTGGTAATGATCAGTACACAAATCCCACTTGGCTCACCAAATTTTGTTCTTCTAGGTTGAAGCGTTCGTCTACAGTAGCAGTTTTTATATTTAGGTTTCCCTCTGTTCTCTCGTATATAGATAGATGAATTTGGAAATCTAAATCCAATATGCTTTGTAGTAGCTCCTTGAAACTTGACAAAATAAAGGAGTTCTCAGTTTTGTCTCTATGGTTTGTTTCCTCTTAATGTAGCCCAAGGCACAGACTGTGGAAAAGCACTTTCATTGAGAGGGGTTGCCAAGCTTCTAAGAAATAACGAGTTTCCGAAATACCAGCAAATATTGTTTCACCCAATCTTGATGATACTTGTTGCTAATCATCAGTACACACTTCCCACTTGGCTCACCAAATTTAGTTCTTCTAGGTTGAAGCGTTCGTGTACAGTAGCAGTTTTTATATTTAGGTTTCCCTCTGTTCTCCTCTATACAGATAGATGAATTTGGAACTCTAAATCCAACATGGTTTGTAGTAGCTCTTTGAAACTTGACAAAATAAAGGAGTTCTCAGTTTTGTCTCTATGGTTTGTTTCCTCTTCAAGTAGCCCTAGGCACAGACTGTGGAAAGCACTTTCATTGAGAGGGGTTTCCAAGCTTCTAAGAAATCACGAGTTTCCGAAATACCAGCAAATATTTTTTCACACAATCTTGAAATACTTGGTGGTAATGATCAGTACACAAATCCCACTTGGTTCACCAAATTTTGTTCTTCTAGGTTGAGGCGTACGTCTACAGTAGCAGTTTTTATATTTAGGTTTCCCTCTGTTATCTCCCATATAGATAGATAAATTTGGAACTCTAAATCCAACATGGTTTGTAGTAGCTCTTTGAAACTTGACAAAATAAAGGAGTTCTCAGTTTAGTCTCTATGGTTTGTTTCCTCTTCAAAGTAGCCCTAGGCACAGACTGTGGAAAGCACTTTCATTGAGAGGGGTTGCCAAGCTTCTAAGAAATAACGAGTTTCGAAATACCAGCAAATATTTTTTCACCCAATCTTGATATTACTTGGTGGTAATGATCAGTACACAAATCCCACTTGGCTCACCAAATTTTGTTCTTCTAGGTTGAAGCGTTCGTCTACAGTAGCAGTTTTTATATTTAGGTTTCCCTCTGTTCTCTCCCATATAGATAGATGAATTTGGAACTCTAAATCCAACATGGTTTGTAGTAGCTCTTTGAAACTTGACAAAATAAAGGAGTTCTCAGTTTTGTCTCTATGTTTTGTTTCCTCTTCAAGTAGCCCTAGGCACAGACTGTGGAAAGCACTTTCATTGAGAGGGTTGCCAAGTCTACGAAATAACGAGTTTCCGAAATACCAGCAAATATTTTTTCACCCAATCTTGATGATACTTGGTGGTAATGATCAGTACACAAATCCTACTTGGCTCACCAAATTTGTTCTTCTAGGTTGAAGCGTTCGTCTACAGTAGCAGTTTTTATATTTAGGTTTCCCTCTGTTCTCTCCTATATAGAAAGATGAATTTGGAACTCTAAATCCAACATGGTTTGTAGTAGCTCTTTGAAACTTGACAAAATAAAGGAGTTCTCAGTTTTGTCGCTATGTTTTTTTCCTCTTCAAGTAGACCTAGGCACAGACTGTGGAAAGCACTTTCATTGAGAGGGTTGCCAAGCTTCTACGAATAACGAGTTTCCGAAATACCAGCAAATATTTTTTCACCCAATCTTGATATTACTTGGTGGTAATGATCAGTACACAAATCCCACTTGGCTCACCATATTTTGTTCTTCTAGGTTGAAGCGTTCGTCTACAGTAGCAGTTTTTATATTTAGGTTTCCCTCTGTTCTCTCCCATATAGATAGATGAATTTGGAACTCTAAATCCAACATGGTTTGTAGTAGCTCTTTGAAACTTGACAAAATAAAGGAGTTCTCAGTTTTGTCTCTATGGTTTGTTTCCTCTTCAAGTAGCCCTAGGCACAGACTGTGGAAAGCACTTTCATTGAGAGGGGTTGCCAAGTCTACGAAATAACGAGTTTCCGAAATACCAGCAAATATTTTTTCACCCAATCTTGATGATACTTGGTGGTAATGATCAGGACACAAATTCTACTTGGCTCACCAAATTTTGTTCTTCTAGGTTGAAGCGTTCGTCTACAGTAGCAGTTTTTATATTAGGTTTCCCTCTGTTCTCTCCTATATAGAAAGATGAATTTGGAACTCTAAATCCAACATGGTTTGTAGTAGCTCTTTGAAACTTGACAAAATAAAGGAGTTCTCAGTTTTGTCGCTATGGTTTTTTCCTCTTCAAGTAGCCCTAGGCACAGACTGTGGAAAAGCACTTTCATTGAGAGGGGTTGCCAAGCTCTAAGAAATAACTAGTTTCCGAAATACCAGCAAATATTTTTTCACCCAATCTTGATGATACTTGTTGCTAATAATCAGTACACAAATCCCACTTGGCTCACCAAATTTAGTTCTTCTAGGTTGAAGCGTTCGTCTACAGTAGCATTTTTTATATTTAGGTTTCCCTCTGTTCTCTCCTATACAGATAGATGAATTTGGAACTCTAAATCCAACATGGTTTGTAGTAGCTCTTTGAAACTTGACAAAATAAAGGAGTTCTCAGTTTTGTCTCTATAGTTTGTTTCCTCTTCAAGTAGCCCTAGGCACAGACTGTGGAAAGCACTTTCATTGAGAGGGGTTGCCAAGCTTCTACGAAATAACGAGTTTCCGAAATACCAGCAAATATTTTTTCACCCAATCTTGATAATACTTGGTGGTAATAATCAGTACACAAATCCCACTTGGCTCACCAAATTTAGTTCTTCTAGGTTGAAGCGTTCGTCTACAGTAGCATTTTTTATATTTAGGTTTCCCTCTGTTCTCTCCTATACAGATAGATGAATTTGGAACTCTAAATCCAACATGGTTTGTAGTAGCTCTTTGAAACTTGACAAAATAAAGGAGTTCTCAGTTTTGTCTCTATGGTTTGTTTCCTCTTCAAGTAGCCCTAGGCACAGACTGTGGAAAGCAGTTTCATTGAGAGGAGTTGCCAAGCTTCTAAGAAATAACGAGTTTCCGCAATACCAGCAAATATTTTTTCACCCAATCTTGATATTACTTGGTGGTAATGATCAGTACACAAATCCCACTTGGCTCACCAAATTTTGTTCTTCTAGGTTGAAGCGTTCGTCTACAGTAGCAGTTTTTATATTTAGGTTTCCCTCTGTTCTCTCCCATATAGATAGATGAATTTGGAACTCTAAATCCAACATGGTTTGTAGTAGCTCTTTGAAACTTGACAAAATAAAGGAGTTCTCAGTTTTGTCTCTATGTTTTGTTTCCTCTTCAAGTAGCCCTAGGCACAGACTGTGGAAAGCACTTTCATTGAGAGGGGTTGCCAAGTCTACGAAATAACGAGTTTCCGAAATACCAGCAAATATTTTTTCACCCAATCTTGATGATACTTGGTGGTAATGATCAGTACACAAATCCTACTTGGCTCACCAAATTTTGTTCTTCTAGGTTGAAGCGTTCGTCTACAGTAGCAGTTTTTATATTTAGGTTTCCCTCTGTTCTCTCCTATATAGAAAGATGAATTTGGAACTCTAAATCCAACATGGTTTGTAGTAGCTCTTTGAAACTTGACAAAATAAAGGAGTTCTCAGTTTTGTCGCTATGGTTTTTTCCTCTTCAAGTAGACCTAGGCACAGACTGTGGAAAGCACTTTCATTGAGAGGGGTTGCCAAGCTTCTACGAAATAACGAGTTTCCGAAATACCAGCAAATATTTTTTCACCCAATCTTGATATTACTTGGTGGTAATGATCAGTACAAAAATCCCACTTGGCTCACCATATTTTGTTCTTCTAGGTTGAAGCGTTCGTCTACAGTAGCAGTTTTTATATTTAGGTTTCCCTCTGTTCTCTCCCATATAGATAGATGAATTTGGAACTCTAAATCCAACATGGTTTGTAGTAGCTCTTTGAAACTTGACAAAATAAAGGAGTTCTCAGTTTTGTCTCTATGGTTTGTTTCCTCTTCAAGTAGCCCTAGGCACAGACTGTGGAAAGCACTTTCATTGAGATGGGTTGCCAAGCTTCTAAGAAATAACGAGTTTCCGAAACACCAGCAAATACTTTTTCACACAATCTTGTTGATACTTGGTGGTAATGTTCAGTACACAAATCCCACTTGGCTCACCAAATTTTGTTCTTCTAGGTTGAAGCGTTCGTCTACAGTAGCAGTTTTTATATTTAGGTTTCCCTCTGTTCTCTCCTATATAGATAGATGAATTTGGAACTCTAAATCCAACATGGTTTGTAGTAGCTCTTTGAAACTTGACAAAATAAAGGAGTTCTCAGATTTGTCTGTATGGTTTGTTTCCTCTTCAAGTAGCCCTAGGCACAGACTGTGGAAAGCACTTTCATTGAGAGGGGTTGCCAAGCTTCTACGAAATAACGAGTTTCCGAAATACCAGCAAATTTTTTTTCACCCAATCTTGATAATACATGGTGGTAATGATCAGTACACAAATCCCACTTGGCTCACCAAATTTTGTTCTTTTAGGTTGAAGCGTTCATCTACAGTAGCAGTTTTTATATTTAGGTTTCCCTCTGTTCTCTCCCATATAGATAGATGAATTTGGAACTCTAAATCCAACATGGTTTGTAGTAGCTCTTTGAAACTTGACAAAATAAAGGAGTTCTCAGTTTTGTCTCTATGGTTTGTTTCCTCTTCAAGTAGCCCTAGGCACAGACTGTGGAAAGAACTTTCATTGAGAGGGGTTGCCAAGCTTCTACGAAATAACGAGTTTCCGAAATACCAGCAAATATTTTTTCACCCAATCTTGATGATACTTGGTGGTAATGATAGGTACAAAAATCCCACTTGGCTCACCAAATTTTGTTCTTCTAGGTTGAAGCGTTCGTCTACAGTAGCAGTTTTTATATTTAGGTTTCCCTCTGTTTTCTCCTATATAGAAAGATGAATTTGGAACTCTAAATCCAACATGGTTTGTAGTAGCTCTTTGAAACTTGACAAAATAAAGGAGTTCTCAGTTTTGTCTCTATGGTTTGTTTCCTCTTCAAGTAGCCCTAGGCACAGACTGTGGAAAACCACTTTAATTGAGAGTGGTTCCCAAGCTTCTAAGAAATCACGAGTTTCCGAAATACCAGCAAATATTTTTTCACCCAATCTTGATGATACTTGGTGGTAACGATCAGTACAGAAATCCCACTTGGCTCACCAAATTTTGTTCTTCTAGGTTGAAGCGTTCGTGTACAGTAGCAGTTTTTATATTTAGGTTTCCCTCTGTTCTCTCCTATATAGAAAGATGAATTTGGAACTCTAGGTCCAACATGGTTTGTAGTAGCTCTTTGAAACTTGACAAAAAAAAAGAGTTCTCAGTTTTTTCGCTATGTTTTGTTTCCTCTTCAAGTAGCCCTAGGCACAGACTGTGGAAAAGCACTTTCATTGAGAGGGGTTCCCAAGCTTCTAAGAAATAACTAGTTTCCGAAATACCAGCAAATATTTTTTCACCCAATCTTAATGATACTTGGTGGTAATGATCAGTACACCAATCCCAGTTGGCTTACCAAATTTTGTTCTTCTAGGTTGAAGCGTTCGTCTACAGTAGCAGTTTTTATATTTAGGTTTCTCTCTGTTCTCTCCTATATAGATAGATGAATTTGGAACTCTAAATCCAACATGGTTTGTAGTAGCTCTTTGAAACTTGACAAAATAAAGGAGTTCTCAGTTTTGTCTCTATGGTTTGTTTCCTCTTCAATTAGCCCTAGGCACAGACTGTGGAAAGCACTTTCATTGAGAGGGGTTGCCAAGTCTACGAAATAATGAGTTTCCGAAATACCAGCAAATATTTTTTCACCCAATCTTGATGATACTTGGTGGTAATGATCAGGACACAAATTCTACTTGGCTCACCAAATTTTGTTCTTCTAGGATGAAGCGTTCGTCTACAGTAGCAGTTTTTATATTTAGGTTTCCCTCTGTTCTCTCCTATATAGAAAGATGAATTTGGAACTCTAAATCCAACATGGTTTGTAGTAGCTCTTTGAAACTTGACAAAATAAAGGAGTTCTCAGTTTTGTCGCTATGGTTTTTTCCTCTTCAAGTAGCCCTAGGCACAGACTGTGGAAAAGCACTTTCATTGAGAGGGGTTGCCAAGCTCTAAGAAATAACTAGTTTCCGAAATACCAGCAAATATTTTTTCACCCAATCTTGATGATACTTGTTGCTAATAATCAGTACACAAATCCCACTTGGCTCACCAAATTTAGTTCTTCTAGGTTGAAGCGTTCGTCTACAGTAGCAGTTTTTATATTTAGGTTTCCCTCTGTTCTCTCCTATACAGATAGATGAATTTGGAACTCTAAATCCAACATGGTTTGTAGTAGCTCTTTGAAACTTGACAAAATAAAGGAGTTCTCAGTTTTGTCTCTATGGTTTGTTTCCTCTTCAAGTAGCCCTAGGAACAGACTGTGGAAAGCACTTTCATTGAGAGGGGTTTCCAAGCTTCTACGAAATAACGAGTTTCCGAAATACCAGCAAATATTTTTTCACCCAATCTTGATAATACTTGGTGGTAATAATCAGTACACAAATCCCACTTGGCTCACCAAATTTAGTTCTTCTAGGTTGAAGCGTTCGTGTATAGTAGCATTTTTTATATTTAGGTTTCCCTCTGTTCTCTCCTATACAGATAGATGAATTTGGAACTCTAAATCCAACATGGTTTGTAGTAGCTCTTTGAAACTTGACAAAATAAAGGAGTTCTCAGTTTTGTCTCTATGGTTTGTTTCCTCTTCAAGTAGCCCTAGGCACAGACTGTGGAAAGCACTTTCATTGAGAGGGGTTGCCAAGCTTCTAAGAAATAACGAGTTTCCGAAATACCAGCAAATATTTTTTCACCCAATCTTGATATTACTTGGTGGTAATGAGCAGTACACAAATCCCACTTGGCTCACCAAATTTTGTTCTTCTAGGTTGAAGCGTTCGTCTACAGTAGCAGTTTTTATATTTAGGTTTCCCTCTGTTCTCTCCCATATAGATAGATGAATTTGGAACTCTAAATCCAACATGGTTTGTAGTAGCTCTTTGAAACTTGACAAAATAAAGGAGTTCTCAGTTTTGTCTCTATGGTTTGTTTCCTCTTCAAGTAGCCCTAGGCACAGACTGTGGAAAGCACTTTCATTGAGAGGGGTTGCCAAGTCTACGAAATAACGAGTTTCCGAAATACCAGCAAATATTTTTTCACCCAATCTTGATGATACTTGGTGGTAATGATCAGTACACAAATCCTACTTGGCTCACCAAATTTTGTTCTTCTAGGTTGAAGCGTTCGTCTACAGTAGCAGTTTTTATATTTAGGTTTCCCTCTGTTCTCTCCTATATAGAAAGATGAATTTGGAACTCTAAATCATACATGGTTTGTAGTAGCTCTTTGAAACTTGACAAAATAAAGGAGTTCTCAGTTTTGTCGCTATGGTTTTTTCCTCTTCAAGTAGACCTAGGCACAGACTGTGGAAAAGCACTTTCATTGAGAGGGGTTGCCAAGCTTCTAAGAAATAACGAGTTTCCGAAATACCAGCAAATATTTTTTCACCCAATCTTGATGATACTTGTTGCTAATAATCAGTACACAAATCCCACTTGGCTCACAAAATTTTGTTCTTCTAGGTTGAAGCGTTCGTCTACAGTAGCAGTTTTTATATTTAGGTTTCCCTCTGTTCTCTCCCATATAGATAGATGAATTTGGAACTCTAAATCCAACATGGTTTGTAGTAGCTCTTTGAAACTTGACAAAATAAAGGAGTTCTCAGTTTTGTCTCTATGGTTTGTTTCCTCCTCAAGTAGCCCTAGGCACAGACTGTGGAAAAGCACTTTAATTGAGAGTGTTTCCCAAGCTTCTAAGAAATCACGAGTTTCCGAAATACCAGCAAATATTTTTTCACCCAATCTTGATGATACTTGGTGGTAACGATCAGTACAGAAATCCCACTTGGCTCACCAAATTTTGTTCTTCTAGGTTGAAGGGTTCGTCTACAGTAGCAGTTTTTATATTTAGGTTTCTCTCTGTTCTCTCCTATATAGAAAGATGAATTTGGAACTCTAAATCCAACATGGTTTGTAGTAGCTCTTTGAATCTTGACAAAAAAAAAGAGTTCTCAGTTTTTTCGCTATGTTTTGTTTCCTCTTCAAGTAGCCCTAGGCACAGACTGTGGAAAAGCACTTTCATTGAGAGGGGTTCCCAAGCTTCTAAGAAATAACGAGTTTCCGAAATACCAGCAAATATTTTTTCACCCAATCTTAATGATACTTGGTGGTAATGATCAGTACACCAATCCCACTTGGCTTACCAAATTTTGTTCTTCTAGGTTGAAGCGTTCGTCTACAGTAGCAGTTTTTATATTTAGGTTTCTCTCTGTTCTCTCCTATATAGATAGATGAATTTGGAACTCTAAATCCAACATGGTTTGTAGTAGCTCTTTGAAACTTGACAAAATAAAGAGTTCTCAGTTTTGTCTCCATGGTTTGTTTCCTCTTCAATTAGCCCTAGGCACAGACTGTGGAAAGCACTTTCATTGAGATGGGTTGCCAAGCTTCTAAGAAATAACGAGTTTCCGAAATACCAGCAAATAGTTTTTCACACAATCTTGTTGATACTTGGTGGTAATGATCAGTACACAAATCCCACTTGGCTCACCAAATTTTGTTCTTCTAGGTTGAAGCGTTTGTCTACAGTAGCAGTTTTTATATTTAGGTTTCTCTTTGTTCTCTCCTATATAGATAGATGAATTTGGAACTCTAAATCCAACATGGTTTGTAGTAGCTCTTTGAAACTTGACAAAATAAAGGAGTTCTCAGTTTTGTCTTTATGGTTTGTTTCCTCTTCAAATAGCCCTAGGCACAGACTGTGGAAAAGCACTTTCATTGAGAGGGGTTGCCAAGCTTCTAAGAAATAACGAGTTTCCGAAATACCAGCAAATATTTTTTCACCCAATCTTGATGATACTTGTTGCTAATGATCAGTACACAAATCCCACTTGGCTCACCAAATTTTGTTCTTCTAGGTTGAAGCGTTCGTGTACAGTAGCAGTTTTTATATTTAGGTTTCCCTCTGTTCTCTCCTAAACAGATAGATGAATTTGGAACTCTAAATCCAACATGGTTTGTAGTAGCTCTTTGAAACTTGACAAAATAAATGAGTTCTCAGTTTTGTCTCTATGGTTTGTTTCCTGTTCAAGTAGCCCTAGGCACAGACTCTGGAAAAGCACTTTCATTGAGAGGGGTTTTCAAGCTTCTAAGAAATTACGAGTATCCGAAATACCAGCATATATTTTTTTTCCCAATCTTGATGATACTTGGTGCTAATGATCAGTACACAAATCCCACTTGGCTCACCAAATTTTGTTCTTCTAGGTTGAAGCGTTCGTCTACAGTAGCAGTTTTTATATTTAGGTTTCCCTCTGTTCTCTCATATATAGATAGATGAATTTGGAACTCTAAATCCAACATGGTTTGTAGTAGCTCTTTGAAACTTGACAAAATAAATGAGTTCTGAGTTTTGTCTCTATGGTTTGTTTCCTGTTCAAGTAGCCCTAAACACAGACTCTGGAAAAGCACTTTCATTGAGAGGGGTTTCCAAGCTTCTAAGAAATTACGAGTTTCCGAAATACCAGCAAATATTTTTTCACCCAAACTTGATGATACTTGGTGCTAATGATCAGTACACAAATCCCACTTGGCTCACCAAATTTTGTTCTTCTAGGTTGAAGCGTTCGTCTACAGTAGCAGTTTTTATATTTAGGTTTCCCTCTGTTCTCTCATATATAGATAGATGAATTTGGAACTCTAAATCCAACATGGTTTGTAGTAGCTCTTTGAAACTTGACAAAATAAAGGAGTTCTCAGTTTTGTCTCTATGGTTTGTTTCCTCTTCAATTAGCCCTAGGCACAGACTGTGGAAAGCACTTTCATTGAGACGGGTTGCCAAGCTTCTACGAAATAACGAGTTTCCGAAATACCAGCAAATATTTTTTCACCCAATCTTGATAATACTTGGTGGTAATGATAGGTACAAAAATCCCACTTGGCTCACCAAATTTTGTTCTTCTAGGTTGAAGCGTTCGTCTACAGTAGCAGTTTTTATATTTAGGTTTCCCTCTGTTCTCTCCCATATAGATAGATGAATTTGGAACTCTAAATCCAACATGGTTTGTAGTAGCTCTTTGAAAGTTGACAAAATAAAGGAGTTCTCAGTTTTGTCTCTATGGTTTGTTTCCTCTTCAAGTAGCCCTAGGCACAGACTGTGGAAAAGCACTTTAATTGAGAGTGGTTCCCAATCTTCTAAGAAATCACGAGTTTCCGAAATACCAGCAAATATTTTTTCACCCAATCTTGATGATACTTGGTGGTAATGATCAGTACAGAAATCCCACTTGGCTCACCAAATTTTGTTCTTCTAGGTTGAAGCGTTCGTCTACAGTAGCAGTTTTTATATTTAGGTTTCCCTCTGTTCTCTCCTATATAGAAAGATGAATTTGGAACTCTAAATCCAACATGGTTTGTATCAGCTCTTTGAAACTTGACAAAAAAAGGAGTTCTCAGTTTTTTCGCTATGTTTTGTTTCCTCTTCAAGTAGCCCTAGGCACAGACTGTGGAAAAGCACTTTCATTGAGAGGGGTTCCCAAGCTTCTAAGAAATAACGAGTTTCCGAAATACCAGCAAATATTTTTTCACCCAATCTTAATGATACTTGGTGGTAATGATCAGTACACAAATCCCACTTGGCTCACCAAATTTTGTTCTTCTAGGTTGAAGCGTTCGTCTACAGTAGCAGTTTTTATATTTAGGTTTCTCTCTGTTCTCTCCTATATAGATAGATGAATTTGGAACTCTAAATCCAACAGGGTTTGTAGTAGCCCTTTGAAACTTGACAAAATAAAGGAGTTCTCAGTTTTGTCTCTATGGTTTGTTTCCTCTTCAAGTAGCCCTAGCACAGACTGTGGAAAGCACTTTCATTGAGAGGGGTTGCCAAGCTTCTACGAAATAACGAGTTTCCGAAATACCAGCAAATATTTTTTCACACAATCTTGTTGATACTTGGTGATAATGATCAGTACACAAATCCCACTTGGCTCACCAAATTTTGTTCTTCTAGGTTGAAGCGTTCGTCTACAGTAGCAGTTTTTATATTTAGGTTTCTCTTTGTTCTCTCCTATATAGATAGATGAATTTGGAACTCTAAATCCAACATTGTTTGTAGTAGCTCTTTGAAACTTGACAAAATAAAGGAGTTCTCAGTTTTGTCTCTATGGTTTGTTTCCTCTTCAAGGAGCCCTAGGCACAGACTGTGGAAAAGCACTTTCATTGAGAGGGGTTGCCAAGCTTCTAAGAAATCACGAGTTCCGAAATACCAGCAAATATTTTTTCACCCCAATCTTGATGATACTTGGTGGTAACGATCAGTACAGAAATCCCACTTGGCTCACCAAATTTGTTCTTCTAGGTTGAAGCGTTCGTCTACAGTAGCAGTTTTTATATTTAGGATTCCCTCTGTTCTCTCCTATATAGAAAGATGAATTTGGAACTCTAAATCCAACATGGTTTGTAGTAGCTCTTTGAAACTTGACAAAAAAAAGGAGTTCTCAGTTTTTTCACTATGGTTTGTTTCCCTCTTCAAGTAGCCCTAGGCACAGACTGTATAAAAGCACTTTCATTGAGATGGGTTCCCAAGCTTCTAAGAAATCACGAGTTTCCGAAATACCAGCAAATATTTTTTCACCCAATCTTAATGATACTTGGTGGTAATGATCAGTACACAAATCCCACTGGGCTCACCAAATTTTGTTCTTCTAGGTTGAAGCGTTCGTGTACAGTAGCAGTTTTTATATTTAGGTCTCCCTCTGTTCTCTCCTATACAGATAGATGAATTTGGAACTCTAAATCCAACATGGTTTGTAGTAGCTCTTTGAAACATGACAAAATAAAGGAGTTCTCAGATTTGTCTCTATGGTTTGTTTTCTCTTCAAGTAGCCCTAGGCACAGACTGTGGAAAAGCACTTTCATTGAGAGGGGTTGCCAAACTTGTAAGAAATAACGCGTTTCCGAAATACCAGCAAATATTTTTCACCAATCTTGTTGATACTTGGTGGTAATGATCAGTACACAAATCCCACTTGGCTCACCAAATTTGTTCTTCTAGGTTGAAGCGTTCGTCTACAGTAGCAGTTTTTATATTTAGGTTTCCCTCTGTTCTCTCGTATATAGATAGATGAATTTGGAAATCTAAATCCAATATGCTTTGTAGTAGCTCCTTGAAACTTGACAAAATAAAGGAGTTCTCAGTTTTGTCTCTATGGTTTGTTTCCTCTTAATGTAGCCCAAGGCACAGACTGTGGAAAAGCACTTTCATTGAGAGGGGTTGCCAAGCTTCTAAGAAATAACGAGTTTCCGAAATACCAGCAAATATTGTTTCACCCAATCTTGATGATACTTGTTGCTAATCATCAGTACACACTTCCCACTTGGCTCACCAAATTTAGTTCTTCTAGGTTGAAGCGTTCGTGTACAGTAGCAGTTTTTATATTTAGGTTTCCCTCTGTTCTCCTCTATACAGATAGATGAATTTGGAACTCTAAATCCAACATGGTTTGTAGTAGCTCTTTGAAACTTGACAAAATAAAGGAGTTCTCAGTTTTGTCTCTATGGTTTGTTTCCTCTTCAAGTAGCCCTAGGCACAGACTGTGGAAAGCACTTTCATTGAGAGGGGTTTCCAAGCTTCTAAGAAATCACGAGTTTCCGAAATACCAGCAAATATTTTTTCACACAATCTTGAAATACTTGGTGGTAATGATCAGTACACAAATCCCACTTGGCTCACCAAATTTTGTTCTTCTAGGTTGAGGCGTACGTCTACAGTAGCAGTTTTTATATTTAGGTTTCCCTCTGTTATCTCCCATATAGATAGATAAATTTGGAACTCTAAATCCAACATGGTTTGTAGTAGCTCTTAGAAACTTGACAAAATAAAGGAGTTCTCAGTTTAGTCTCTATGGTTTGTTTTCCTCTTCAAGTAGACCTAGGCACAGACTTTGGAAAGCACTTTCATTGAGAGGGGTTGCCAAGTCTACGAAATAACGAGTTTTCGAAATACCAGCAAATATTTTTTCACCCAATCTTGATGATACTTCTTGGTAATGATCAGTACACAAATCCCCCTTGGCTCACCAAATTTTGTTCTTCTAGGTTGAAGCGTTCGTCTACAGTAGCAGTTTTTATATTTAGGTTTCCCTCTGTTCTGTCCTATATAGAAAGATGAATTTGGAACTCTAAATCCAACATGGTTTGTAGTAGCTCTTTGAAACTTGACAAAATAAAGGAGTTCTCAGTTTTGTCGCTTTGGTTTGTTTCCTCTTCAAGTAGCCCTAGGCACAGACTGTGGAAAAGCACTTTCATTGAGAGGGGTTGCCAAGCTTCTAAGAAATCAAGAGTTTCCGAAATACCAGCATATATTTTTTCACCCAATCTTGATGATACTTGTTGCTAATCATCAGTACACACATCCCCTTGGCTCACCAAATTTAGTTCTTCTAGGTTGAAGCGTTCGTGTACAGTAGCAGTTTTTATATTTAGGTTTCCCTCTGTTCTCTCCTATACAGATAGATGAATTTGGAACTCTAAATCCAACATGGTTTGTAGTAGCTCTTTGAAACTTGACAAAATAAAGGAGTTCTCAGTTTAGTCTCTATGGTTTGTTTCCTCTTCAAGTAGCCCTAGGCACAGACTTTGGAAAGCACTTTCATTGAGAGGGGTTGCCAAGTCTACGAATAACGAGTTTCCGAAATACCAGCAAATATTTTTTCACCCAATCTTGATGATACTTGGTGGTAATGATCAGTACACAAATCCCACTTGGCTCACCCAAATTTTGTTCTTCTAGGTTGAAGCGTTCGTCTACAGTAGCAGTTTTTATATTTAGGGTTTCCCTCTGTTCTCTCCTATATAGATAGATGAATTTGGAAATCTAAATCCAACATGCTTTGTAGTAGCTCCTTGAAACTTGACAAAATAAAGGAGTTCTCAGTTTTGTCTCTATGGTTTGTTTCCTCATAATGTAGCCCAAGGCACAGACTGTGGAAAAGCACTTTCATTGTAATGGGTTCCCAAGCTTCTAAGAAATCACGAGTTTCCGAAATACCAGCAAATATTTTTCACCCAATCTTGATGATACTTGGTAATGATCAGTACACAAATCCCACTTGGCTCACCAAATTTTGTTCTTCTCGGTGGAAGCGTTCGTCTACAGTAGCAGTTTTTATATTTAGGTTTCACTCTGTTCTCTCATATATAGATAGATGAATTTGGAACTCTAAATCCAACATGGTTTGTAGTAGCTCTTTGAAGCTTGACAAAATAAAGGAGTTCTCAGTTTTGTCTCTATGGTTTGTTTCCTCTTCAAGTAGCCCTAGGCACAGACTGTGGAAAGCACTTTCATTGAGATGGGTTGCCAAGCTTCTAAGAAATAACGAGTTTCCGAAATACCAGCAAATATTTTTTCACACAATCTTGTTGATACTTGGTGGTAATGATCAGTACACAAATCCCACTTGGCTCACCAAATTTTGTTCTTCTAGTTTGAAGCGTTCGTGTACAGAAGCAGTTTTTATATTTAGGTTTCACTCTGTTCTCTCATATATAGATAGATCAATTTGGAACTCTAAATCCAACATGGTTTGTAGTAGCTCTTTGAAACTTGACAAAATAAAGGAGTTCACAGTTTTGTCTCTATGGTTTGTTTCCTCTTCAAGTAGCCCTAGGCACAGACTGTGAAAAGCACTTTCATTGAGATGGGTTGCCAAGCTTCAAGAAATAACGAGTTTCCAAAATACCAGCAAATATTTTTTCACCCAATCTTGATGATACTTGGTGGTAATGATCAGTACACAAATCCCACTTGGCTCACCAAATTTTGTTCTTCTAGGTTGAAGCGTTCGTCTACAGTAGCAGTTTTTATATTTAGGTTTCTCTCTGTTCTCTCCTATATAGATAGATGAATTTGGAACTCTAAATCCAGCATGGTTTGTAGTAGCTCTTTGAAACTTGACAAAATAAAGGAGTTCTCAGTTTTGTCTCTATGGTTTGTTTCCTCTTCAAGTAGCCCTAGGCACAGACTGTGGAAAAGCACTTTCATTGAGAGGGGTTGCCAAGCTTCTAAGAAATCACGAGTTTCCGAAATACCAGCAAATATTTTTTCACCCAATCTTGATGATACTTGGTGGTAACGATCAGTACAGAAATCCCACTTGGCTCACCAAATTTTGTTCTTCTAGGTTGAAGCGTTCGTCTACAGTAGCAGTTTTTATATTTAGGATTCCCTCTGTTCTCTCCTATATAGAAAGATGAATTTGGAACTCTAAATCCAACATGGTTTGTAGTAGCTCTTTGAAACTTGACAAAAAAAAGGAGTTCTCAGTTTTTTCACTATGGTTTGTTTCCTCTTCAAGTAGCCCTAGGCACAGACTGTTTAAAAGCACTTTCATTGAGATGGGTTCCCAAGCTTCTAAGAAATCACGAGTTTCCGAAATACCAGCAAATATTTTTTCACCCAATCTTAATGATACTTGGTGGTAATGATCAGTACACAAATCCCACTGGGCTCACCAAATTTTGTTCTTCTAGGTTGAAGCGTTCGTGTACAGTAGCAGTTTTTATATTTAGGTCTCCCTCTGTTCTCTTCTATACAGATAGATGAATTTGGAACTCTAAATCCAACATGGTTTGTAGTAGCTCTTTGAAACATGACAAAATAAAGGAGTTCTCAGATTTGTCTCTATGGTTTGTTTCCTCTTCAAGTAGACCTAGGCACAGACTTTGGAAAGCACTTTCATTGAGAGGGGTTGCCAAGTCTACGAAATAACGAGTTTTCGAAATACCAGCAAATATTTTTTCACCCAATCTTGATGATACTTCTTGGTAATGATCAGTACACAAATCCCACTTGGCTCACCAAATTTTGTTCTTCTAGGTTGAAGCGTTCGTCTACAGTAGCAGTTTTTATATTTAGGTTTCCCTCTGTTCTGTCCTATATAGAAAGATGAATTTGGAACTCTAAATCCAACATGGTTTGTAGTAGCTCTTTGAAACTTGACAAAATAAAGGAGTTCTCAGTTTTGTCGCTATGGTTTGTTTCCTCTTCAAGTAGCCCTAGGCACAGACTGTGGAAAAGCACTTTCATTGAGAGGGGTTGCCAAGCTTCTAAGAAATCACGAGTTTCCGAAATACCAGCATATATTTTTTCACCCAATCTTGATGATACTTGTTGCTAATCATCAGTACACACATCCCCCTTGGCTCACCAAATTTAGTTCTTCTAGGTTGAAGCGTTCGTGTACAGTAGCAGTTTTTATATTTAGGTTTCCCTCTGTTCTCTCCTATACAGATAGATGAATTTGGAACTCTAAATCCAACATGGTTTGTAGTAGCTCTTTGAAACTTGACAAAATAAAGGAGTTCTCAGTTTAGTCTCTATGGTTTGTTTCCTCTTCAAGTAGCCCTAGGCACAGACTTTGGAAAGCACTTTCATTGAGAGGGGTTGCCAAGTCTACGAAATAAAGAGTTTCCGAAATACCAGCAAATATTTTTTCACCCAATCTTGATGATACTTGGTGGTAATGATCAGTACACAAATCCCACTTGGCTCACCAAATTTTGTTCTTCTAGGTTGAAGCGTTCGTCTACAGTAGCAGCTTTTATATTTAGGTTTCCCTCTGTTCTCTCCTATATAGATAGATGAATTTGGAAATCTAAATCCAACATGCTTTGTAGTAGCTCCTTGAAACTTGACAAAATAAAGGAGTTCTCAGTTTTGTCTCTATGGTTTGTTTCCTCTTAATGTAGCCCAAGGCACAGACTGTGGAAAAGCACTTTCATTGTAATGGGTTCCCAAGCTTCTAAGAAATCACGAGTTTCCGAAATACCAGCAAATATTTTTTCACCCAATCTTGATGATACTTGGTGGTAATGATCAGTACACAAATCCCACTTGGCTCACCAAATTTTGTTCTTCTCGGTGGAAACGTTCGTCTACAGTAGCAGTTTTTATATTTAGGTTTCACTCTGTTCTCTCATATATAGATAGATGAATTTGGAACTCTAAATCCAACATGGTTTGTAGTAGCTCTTTGAAGCTTGACAAAATAAAGGAGTTCTCAGTTTTGTCTCTATGGTTTGTTTCCTCTTCAAGTAGCCCTAGGCACAGACTGTGGAAAGCACTTTCATTGAGATGGGTTGCCAAGCTTCTAAGAAATAACGAGTTTCCGAAATACCAGCAAATATTTTTTCACACAATCTTGTTGATACTTGGTGGTAATGATCAGTACACAAATCCCACTTGGCTCACCAAATTTTGTTCTTCTAGTTTGAAGCGTTCGTGTACAGAAGCAGTTTTTATATTTAGGTTTCACTCTGTTCTCTCATATATAGATAGATCAATTTGGAACTCTAAATCCAACATGGTTTGTAGTAGCTCTTTGAAACTTGACAAAATAAAGGAGTTCACAGTTTTGTCTCTATGGTTTGTTTCCTCTTCAAGTAGCCCTAGGCACAGACTGTGAAAAGCACTTTCATTGAGATGGGTTGCCAAGCTTCAAGAAATAACGAGTTTCCAAAATACAGGAAATATTTTTTCACCCAATCTTGATGATACTTGGTGGTAATGATCAGTACACAAATCCCACTTGGCTCACCAAATTTTGTTCTTCTAGGTTGAAGCGTTCGTCTACAGTAGCAGTTTTTATATTTAGGTTTCTCTCTGTTCTCTCCTATATAGATAGATGAATTTGGAACTCTAAATCTAGCATGGTTTGTAGTAGCTCTTTGAAACTTGACAAAAAAAAGGAGTTCTCAGATTTGTCTCTATGGTTTGTTTCCTCTTCAAGTAGCCCTAGGCACAGACTGTGGAAAAGCACTTTCATTGAGAGGGGTTGCCAATCTTCTAAGAAATAACGAGTTTCCGAAATACCAGCAAATATTTTTTCACCCAATCTTGATGATACTTGGTGGTAATGATCAGTACAGAAATAACACTTGGCTTAACAAATTTTGTTCTTCTAGGTTGAAGCGTTCGTCTACAGTAGCAGTTTTTATATTTAGGTCTCCCTCTGTTCTCTCCCATATAGATAGATAATTTTGGAACTCTAAATCCAACATGGTTTGTAGTAGCTCTTTGAAACGTGACAAAATAAAGGAGTTCTCAGTTTAGTCTCTATGGTTTGTTTCCTCTTCAAGTAGCCCTAGGCACAGACTTTGGAAAGCACTTTCATTGAGAGGGGTTGCCAAGTCTACGAAATAACGAGTTTCCGAAATACCTGCAAATATTTTTTCACCCAATCTTGATGATACTTGGTGGTAATGATCAGTACACAAATCCCACTTGGCTCACCAAATTTTGTTCTTCTAGGTTGAAGCGTTCGTCTACAGTAGCAGTTTTTATATTTAGGTTTCCCTCTGTTCTGTCCTATATAGAAAGATGAATTTGGAACTCTAAATCCAACATGGTTTGTAGTAGCTCTTTGAAACTTGACAAAATAAAGGAGTTCTCAGTTTTGTCGCTATGGTTTGTTTCCTCTTCAAGTAGCCCTAGGCACAGACTGTGGATAAGCACTTTCATTGAGAGGGGTTGCCAAGCTTCTAAGAAATAACGAGTTTCCGAAATACCAGCAAATATTTTTTCACCCAATCTTGATGATACTTGTTGCTAATGATCAGTACACAAATCCCACTTGGCTCACCAAATTTTGTTCTTCTAGGTTGAAGCGTTCGTGTACAGTAGCAGTTTTTATATTTAGGTTTCCCTCTGTTCTCTCCTAAACAGATAGATGAATTTGGAACTCTAAATCCAACATGGTTTGTAGTAGCTCTTTGAAACTTGACAAAATAAATGAGTTCTCAGTTTTGTCTCTATGGTTTGTTTCCTGTTCAAGTAGCCCTAGGCACAGACTCTGGAAAAGCACTTTCATTGAGAGGGGTTTTCAAGCTTCTAAGAAATTACGAGTATCCGAAATACCAGCATATATTTTTTTTCCCAATCTTGATGATACTTGGTGCTAATGATCAGTACACAAATCCCACTTGGCTCACCAAATTTTGTTCTTCTAGGTTGAAGCGTTCGTCTACAGTAGCAGTTTTTATATTTAGGTTTCCCTCTGTTCTCTCATATATAGATAGATGAATTTGGAACTCTAAATCCAACATGGTTTGTAGTAGCTCTTTGAAACTTGACAAAATAAATGAGTTCTGAGTTTTGTCTCTATGGTTTGTTTCCTGTTCAAGTAGCCCTAAACACAGACTCTGGAAAAGCACTTTCATTGAGAGGGGTTTCCAAGCTTCTAAGAAATTACGAGTTTCCGAAATACCAGCAAATATTTTTTCACCCAAACTTGATGATACTTGGTGCTAATGATCAGTACACAAATCCCACTTGGCTCACCAAATTTTGTTCTTCTAGGTTGAAGCGTTCGTCTACAGTAGCAGTTTTTATATTTAGGTTTCCCTCTGTTCTCTCCTATATAGATAGATGAATTTGGAACTCTAAATCCAACATGGTTTGTAGTAGCTCTTTGAAACTTGACAAAATAAAGGAGTTCTCAGTTTTGTCTCTATGGTTTGTTTCCTCTTCAAGTAGCCCTAGGCACAGACTGTGGAAAGCACTTTCATTGAGACGGGTTGCCAAGCTTCTACGAAATAACGAGTTTCCGAAATACCAGCAAATATTTTTTCACCCAATCTTGATAATACTTGGTGGTAATGATAGGTACAAAAATCCCACTTGGCTCACCAAATTTTGTTCTTCTAGGTTGAAGCGTTCGTCTACAGTAGCAGTTTTTATATTTAGGTTTCCCTCTGTTCTCTCCCATATAGATAGATGAATTTGGAACTCTAAATCCAACATGGTTTGTAGTAGCTCTTTGAAAGTTGACAAAATAAAGGAGTTCTCAGTTTTGTCTCTATGGTTTGTTTCCTCTTCAAGTAGCCCTAGGCACAGACTGTGGAAAAGCACTTTAATTGAGAGTGGTTCCCAATCTTCTAAGAAATCACGAGTTTCTGAAATACCAGCAAATATTTTTTCACCCAATCTTGATGATACTTGGTGGTAATGATCAGTACAGAAATCCCACTTGGCTCACCAAATTTTGTTCTTCTAGGTTGAAGCGTTCGTCTACAGTAGCAGTTTTTATATTTAGGTTTCCCTCTGTTCTCTCCTATATAGAAAGATGAATTTGGAACTCTAAATCCAACATGGTTTGTATCAGCTCTTTGAAACTTGACAAAAAAAGGAGTTCTCAGTTTTTTCGCTATGTTTTGTTTCCTCTTCAAGTAGCCCTAGGCACAGACTGTGGAAAAGCACTTTCATTGAGAGGGGTTCCCAAGCTTCTAAGAAATAACGAGTTTCCGAAATACCAGCAAATATTTTTTCACCCAATCTTAATGATACTTGGTGGTAATGATCAGTACACAAATCCCACTTGGCTCACCAAATTTTGTTCTTCTAGGTTGAAGCGTTCGTCTACAGTAGCAGTTTTTATATTTAGGTTTCTCTCTGTTCTCTCCTATATAGATAGATGAATTTGGAACTCTAAATCCAACAGGGTTTGTAGTAGCCCTTTGAAACTTGACAAAATAAAGGAGTTCTCAGTTTTTTCTCTATGGTTTGTTTCCTCTTCAAGTAGCCCTAGGCACAGACTGTGGAAAGCACTTTCATTGAGAGGGGTTGCCAAGCTTCTACGAAATAACGAGTTTCCGAAATACCAACAAATATTTTTTCACACAATCTTGTTGATACTTGGTGGTAATGATCAGTACACAAATCCCACTTGGCTCACCAAATTTTGTTCTTCTAGGTTGAAGCGTTCGTCTACAGTAGCAGTTTTTATATTTAGGTTTCTCTTTGTTCTCTCCTATATAGATAGATGAATTTGGAACTCTAAATCCAACATTGTTTGTAGTAGCTCTTTGAAACTTGACAAAATAAAGGAGTTCTCAGTTTTGTCTCTATGGTTTGTTTCCTCTTCAAGGAGCCCTAGGCACAGACTGTGGAAAAGCACTTTCATTGAGAGGGGTTGCCAAGCTTCTAAGAAATCACGAGTTTCCGAAATACCAGCAAATATTTTTTCACCCAATCTTGATGATACTTGGTGGTAACGATCAGTACAGAAATCCCACTTGGCTCACCAAATTTTGTTCTTCTAGGTTGAAGCGTTCGTCTACAGTAGCAGTTTTTATATTTAGGATTCCCTCTGTTCTCTCCTATATAGAAAGATGAATTTGGAACTCTAAATCCAACATGGTTTGTAGTAGCTCTTTGAAACTTGACAAAAAAAAGGAGTTCTCAGTTTTTTCACTATGGTTTGTTTCCTCTTCAAGTAGCCCTAGGCACAGACTGTATAAAAGCACTTTCATTGAGATGGGTTCCCAAGCTTCTAAGAAATCACGAGTTTCCGAAATACCAGCAAATATTTTTTCACCCAATCTTAATGATACTTGGTGGTAATGATCAGTACACAAATCCCACTGGGCTCAGCAAATTTTGTTCTTCTAGGTTGAAGCGTTCGTGTACAGTAGCAGTTTTTATATTTAGGTCTCCCTCTGTTCTCTCCTATACAGATAGATGAATTTGGAACTCTAAATCCAACATGGTTTGTAGTAGCTCTTTGAAACATGACAAAATAAAGGAGTTCTCAGATTTGTCTCTATGGTTTGTTTTCTCTTCAAGTAGCCCTAGGCACAGACTGTGGAAAAGCACTTTCATTGAGAGGGGTTGCCAAACTTGTAAGAAATAACGCGTTTCCGAAATACCAGCAAATATTTTTTCACCCAATCTTGTTGATACTTGGTGGTAATGATCAGTACACAAATCCCACTTGGCTCACCAAATTTTGTTCTTCTAGGTTGAAGCGTTCGTCTACAGTAGCAGTTTTTATATTTAGGTTTCCCTCTGTTCTCTCGTATATAGATAGATGAATTTGGAAATCTAAATCCAATATGCTTTGTAGTAGCTCCTTGAAACTTGACAAAATAAAGGAGTTCTCAGTTTTGTCTCTATGGTTTGTTTCCTCTTAATGTAGCCCAAGGCACAGACTGTGGAAAAGCACTTTCATTGAGAGGGGTTGCCAAGCTTCTAAGAAATAACGAGTTTCCGAAATACCAGCAAATATTGTTTCACCCAATCTTGATGATACTTGTTGCTAATCATCAGTACACACTTCCCACTTGGCTCACCAAATTTAGTTCTTCTAGGTTGAAGCGTTCGTGTACAGTAGCAGTTTTTATATTTAGGTTTCCCTCTGTTCTCCTCTATACAGATAGATGAATTTGGAACTCTAAATCCAACATGGTTTGTAGTAGCTCTTTGAAACTTGACAAAATAAAGGAGTTCTCAGTTTTGTCTCTATGGTTTGTTTCCTCTTCAAGTAGCCCTAGGCACAGACTGTGGAAAGCACTTTCATTGAGAGGGGTTTCCAAGCTTCTAAGAAATCACGAGTTTCCGAAATACCAGCAAATATTTTTTCACACAATCTTGAAATACTTGGTGGTAATGATCAGTACACAAATCCCACTTGGCTCACCAAATTTTGTTCTTCTAGGTTGAGGCGTACGTCTACAGTAGCAGTTTTTATATTTAGGTTTCCCTCTGTTATCTCCCATATAGATAGATAAATTTGGAACTCTAAATCCAACATGGTTTGTAGTAGCTCTTAGAAACTTGACAAAATAAAGGAGTTCTCAGTTTAGTCTCTATGGTTTGTTTCCTCTTCAAGTAGACCTAGGCACAGACTTTGGAAAGCACTTTCATTGAGAGGGGTTGCCAAGTCTACGAAATAACGAGTTTTCGAAATACCAGCAAATATTTTTTCACCCAATCTTGATGATACTTCTTGGTAATGATCAGTACACAAATCCCACTTGGCTCACCAAATTTTGTTCTTCTAGGTTGAAGCGTTCGTCTACAGTAGCAGTTTTTATATTTAGGTTTCCCTCTGTTCTGTCCTATATAGAAAGATGAATTTGGAACTCTAAATCCAACATGGTTTGTAGTAGCTCTTTGAAACTTGACAAAATAAAGGAGTTCTCAGTTTTGTCGCTATGGTTTGTTTCCTCTTCAAGTAGCCCTAGGCACAGACTGTGGAAAAGCACTTTCATTGAGAGGGGTTGCCAAGCTTCTAAGAAATCACGAGTTTCCGAAATACCAGCATATATTTTTTCACCCAATCTTGATGATACTTGTTGCTAATCATCAGTACACACATCCCCCTTGGCTCACCAAATTTAGTTCTTCTAGGTTGAAGCGTTCGTGTACAGTAGCAGTTTTTATATTTAGGTTTCCCTCTGTTCTCTCCTATACAGATAGATGAATTTGGAACTCTAAATCCAACATGGTTTGTAGTAGCTCTTTGAAACTTGACAAAATAAAGGAGTTCTCAGTTTAGTCTCTATGGTTTGTTTCCTCTTCAAGTAGCCCTAGGCACAGACTTTGGAAAGCACTTTCATTGAGAGGGGTTGCCAAGTCTACGAAATAACGAGTTTCCGAAATACCAGCAAATATTTTTTCACCCAATCTTGATGATACTTGGTGGTAATGATCAGTAACACAAATCCCACTTGGCTCACCAAATTTTGTTCTTCTAGGTTGAAGCGTTCGTCTACAGTAGCAGTTTTTATATTTAGGTTTCCCTCTGTTCTCTCCTATATAGATAGATGAATTTGGAAATCTAAATCCAACATGCTTTGTAGTAGCTCCTTGAAACTTGACAAAATAAAGGAGTTCTCAGTTTTGTCTCTATGGTTTGTTTTCTCATAATGTAGCCCAAGGCACAGACTGTGGAAAAGCACTTTCATTGTAATGGGTTCCCAAGCTTCTAAGAAATCACGAGTTTCCGAAATACCAGCAAATATTTTTTCACCCAATCTTGATGATACTTGGTGGTAATGATCAGTACACAAATCCCACTTGGCTCACCAAATTTTGTTCTTCTCGGTGGAAGCGTTCGTCTACAGTAGCAGTTTTTATATTTAGGTTTCACTCTGTTCTCTCATATATAGATAGATGAATTTGGAACTCTAAATCCAACATGGTTTGTAGTAGCTCTTTGAAGCTTGACAAAATAAAGGAGTTCTCAGTTTTGTCTCTATGGTTTGTTTCCTCTTCAAGTAGCCCTAGGCACAGACTGTGGAAAGCACTTTCATTGAGATGGGTTGCCAAGCTTCTAAGAAATAACGAGTTTCCGAAATACCAGCAAATATTTTTTCACACAATCTTGTTGATACTTGGTGGTAATGATCAGTACACAAATCCCACTTGGCTCACCAAATTTTGTTCTTCTAGTTTGAAGCGTTCGTGTACAGAAGCAGTTTTTATATTTAGGTTTCACTCTGTTCTCTCATATATAGATAGATCAATTTGGAACTCTAAATCCAACATGGTTTGTAGTAGCTCTTTGAAACTTGACAAAATAAAGGAGTTCACAGTTTTGTCTCTATGGTTTGTTTCCTCTTCAAGTAGCCCTAGCACAGACTGTGAAAAGCACTTTCATTGAGATGGGTTGCCAAGCTTCAAGAAATAACGAGTTTCCAAAATACCAGCAAATATTTTTCACCCAATCTTGATGATACTTGGTGGTAATGATCAGTACACAAATCCCACTTGGCTCACCAAATTTTGTTCTTCTAGGTTGAAGCGTTCGTCTACAGTAGCAGTTTTTATATTTAGGTTTCTCTCTGTTCTCTCCTATATAGATAGATGAATTTGGAACTCTAAATCCAGCATGGTTTGTAGTAGCTCTTTGAAACTTGACAAAATAAAGGAGTTCTCAGTTTTGTCTCTATGGTTTGTTTCCTCTTCAAGTAGCCCTAGGCACAGACTGTGGAAAAGCACTTTCATTGAGAGGGGTTGCCAAGCTTCTAAGAAATCACGAGTTTCCGAAATACCAGCAAATATTTTTTCACCCAATCTTGATGATACTTGGTGGTAATGATCAGTACACAAATCCCACTTGGCTCACCAAATTTTGTTCTTCTAGTTTGAAGCGTTCGTCTACAGTAGCAGTTTTTATATTTAGGATTCCCTCTGTTCTCTCCTATATAGAAAGATGAATTTGGAACTCTAAATCCAACATGGTTTGTAGTAGCTCTTTGAAACTTGACAAAAAAAGGAGTTCTCAGTTTTTTCACTATGGTTTGTTTCCTCTTCAAGTAGCCCTAGGCACAGACTGTTTAAAAGCACTTTCATTGAGATGGGTTCCCAAGCTTCTAAGAAATCACGAGTTTCCGAAATACCAGCAAATATTTTTTCACCCAATCTTAATGATACTTGGTGGTAATGATCAGTACACAAATCCCACTGGGCTCACCAAATTTTGTTCTTCTAGGTTGAAGCGTTCGTGTACAGTAGCAGTTTTTATATTTAGGTCTCCCTCTGTTCTCTTCTATACAGATAGATGAATTTGGAACTCTAAATCCAACATGGTTTGTAGTAGCTCTTTGAAACATGACAAAATAAAGGAGTTCTCAGATTTGTCTCTATGGTTTGTTTTCTCTTCAAGTAGCCCTAGGCACAGACTGTGGAAAAGCACTTTCATTGAGAGGGGTTGCCAAACTTCTAAGAAATAACGCGTTTCCGAAATACCAGCAAATATTTTTTCACCCAATCTTGATGATACTTGGTGGTAATGATCAGTACACAAATCCCACTTGGCTCACCAAATTTTGTTCTTCTAGGTTGAAGCGTTCGTCTACAGTAGCAGTTTTTATATTTAGGTTTCCCTCTGTTCTCTCGTATATAGATAGATGAATTTGGATATCTAAATCCAATATGCTTTGTAGTAGCTCCTTGAAACTTGACAAAATAAAGGAGTTCTCAGTTTTGTCTCTATGGTTTGTTTCCTCTTAATGTAGCCCAAGGCACAGACTGTGGAAAAGCACTTTCATTGAGAGGGGTTGCCAAGCTTCTAAGAAATAACGAGTTTCCGAAATACCAGCAAATATTGTTTCACCCAATCTTGATGATACTTGTTGCTAATCATCAGTACACACTTCCCACTTGGCTCACCAAATTTAGTTCTTCTAGGTTGAAGCGTTCGTGTACAGTAGCAGTTTTTATATTTAGGTTTCCCTCTGTTCTCCTCTATACAGATAGATGAATTTGGAACTCTAAATCCAACATGGTTTGTAGTAGCTCTTTGAAACTTGACAAAATAAAGGAGTTCTCAGTTTTGTCTCTATGGTTTGTTTCCTCTTCAAGTAGCCCTAGGCACAGACTGTGGAAAGCACTTTCATTGAGAGGGGTTTCCAAGCTTCTAAGAAATCACGAGTTTCCGAAATACCAGCAAATATTTTTTCACACAATCTTGAAATACTTGGTGGTAATGATCAGTACACAAATCCCACTTGGCTCACCAAATTTTGTTCTTCTAGGTTGAGGCGTACGTCTACAGTAGCAGTTTTTATATTTAGGTTTCCCTCTGTTATCTCCCATATAGATAGATAAATTTGGAACTCTAAATCCAACATGGTTTGTAGTAGCTCTTTGAAACTTGACAAAATAAAGGAGTTCTCAGTTTAGTCTCTATGGTTTGTTTCCTCTTCAAGTAGACCTAGGCACAGACTTTGGAAAGCACTTTCATTGAGAGGGGTTGCCAAGTCTACGAAATAACGAGTTTTCGAAATACCAGCAAATATTTTTTCACCCAATCTTGATGATACTTCTTGGTAATGATCAGTACACAAATCCCACTTGGCTCACCAAATTTTGTTCTTCTAGGTTGAAGCGTTCGTCTACAGTAGCAGTTTTTATATTTAGGTTTCCCTCTGTTCTGTCCTATATAGAAAGATGAATTTGGAACTCTAAATCCAACATGGTTTGTAGTAGCTCTTTGAAACTTGACAAAATAAAGGAGTTCTCAGTTTTGTCGCTATGGTTTGTTTCCTCTTCAAGTAGCCCTAGGCACAGACTGTGGAAAAGCACTTTCATTGAGAGGGGTTGCCAAGCTTCTAAGAAATCACGAGTTTCCGAAATACCAGCATATATTTTTTCACCCAATCTTGATGATACTTGTTGCTAATCATCAGTACACACATTCCCCTTGGCTCACCAAATTTAGTTCTTCTAGGTTGAAGCGTTCGTGTACAGTAGCAGTTTTTATATTTAGGTTTCCCTCTGTTCTCTCCTATACAGATAGATGAATTTGGAACTCTAAATCCAACATGGTTTGTAGTAGCTCTTTGAAACTTGACAAAATAAAGGAGTTCTCAGTTTAGTCTCTATGGTTTGTTTCCTCTTCAAGTAGCCCTAGGCACAGACTTTGGAAAGCACTTTCATTGAGAGGGGTTGCCAAGTCTACGAAATAAAGAGTTTCCGAAATACCAGCAAATATTTTTTCACCCAATCTTGATGATACTTGGTGGTAATGATCAGTACACAAATCCCACTTGGCTCACCAAATTTTGTTCTTCTAGGTTGAAGCGTTCGTCTACAGTAGCAGCTTTTATATTTAGGTTTCCCTCTGTTCTCTCCTATATAGATAGATGAATTTGGAAATCTAAATCCAACATGCTTTGTAGTAGCTCCTTGAAACTTGACAAAATAAAGGAGTTCTCAGTTTTGTCTCTATGGTTTGTTTCCTCTTAATGTAGCCCAAGGCACAGACTGTGGAAAAGCACTTTCATTGTAATGGGTTCCCAAGCTTCTAAGAAATCACGAGTTTCCGAAATACCAGCAAATATTTTTTCACCCAATCTTGATGATACTTGGTGGTAATGATCAGTACACAAATCCCACTTGGCTCACCAAATTTTGTTCTTCTCGGTGGAAACGTTCGTCTACAGTAGCAGTTTTTATATTTAGGTTTCACTCTGTTCTCTCATATATAGATAGATGAATTTGGAACTCTAAATCCAACATGGTTTGTAGTAGCTCTTTGAAGCTTGACAAAATAAAGGAGTTCTCAGTTTTGTCTCTATGGTTTGTTTCCTCTTCAAGTAGCCCTAGGCACAGACTGTGGAAAGCACTTTCATTGAGATGGGTTGCCAAGCTTCTAAGAAATAACGAGTTTCCGAAATACCAGCAAATATTTTTTCACACAATCTTGTTGATACTTGGTGGTAATGATCAGTACACAAATCCCACTTGGCTCACCAAATTTTGTTCTTCTAGTTTGAAGCGTTCGTGTACAGAAGCAGTTTTTATATTTAGGTTTCACTCTGTTCTCTCATATATAGATAGATCAATTTGGAACTCTAAATCCAACATGGTTTGTAGTAGCTCTTTGAAACTTGACAAAATAAAGGAGTTCACAGTTTTGTCTCTATGGTTTGTTTCCTCTTCAAGTAGCCCTAGGCACAGACTGTGAAAAGCACTTTCATTGAGATGGGTTGCCAAGCTTCAAGAAATAACGAGTTTCCAAAATACAGGAAATATTTTTTCACCCAATCTTGATGATACTTGGTGGTAATGATCAGTACACAAATCCCACTTGGCTCACCAAATTTTGTTCTTCTAGGTTGAAGCGTTCGTCTACAGTAGCAGTTTTTATATTTAGGTTTCTCTCTGTTCTCTCCTATATAGATAGATGAATTTGGAACTCTAAATCCAGCATGGTTTGTAGTAGCTCTTTGAAACTTGACAAAAAAAAGGAGTTCTCAGATTTGTCTCTATGGTTTGTTTCCTCTTCAAGTAGCCCTAGGCACAGACTGTGGAAAAGCACTTTCATTGAGAGGGGTTGCCAATCTTCTAAGAAATAACGAGTTTCCGAAATACCAGCAAATATTTTTTCACCCAATCTTGATGATACTTGGTGGTAATGATCAGTACAGAAATAACACTTGGCTTAACAAATTTTGTTCTTCTAGGTTGAAGCGTTCGTCTACAGTAGCAGTTTTTATATTTAGGTCTCCCTCTGTTCTCTCCCATATAGATAGATAATTTTGGAACTCTAAATCCAACATGGTTTGTAGTAGCTCTTTGAAACGTGACAAAATAAAGGAGTTCTCAGTTTAGTCTCTATGGTTTGTTTCCTCTTCAAGTAGCCCTAGGCACAGACTTTGGAAAGCACTTTCATTGAGAGGGGTTGCCAAGTCTACGAAATAACGAGTTTCCGAAATACCTGCAAATATTTTTTCACCCAATCTTGATGATACTTGGTGGTAATGATCAGTACACAAATCCCACTTGGCTCACCAAATTTTGTTCTTCTAGGTTGAAGCGTTCGTCTACAGTAGCAGTTTTTATATTTAGGTTTCCCTCTGTTCTGTCCTATATAGAAAGATGAATTTGGAACTCTAAATCCAACATGGTTTGTAGTAGCTCTTTGAAACTTGACAAAATAAAGGAGTTCTCAGTTTTGTCGCTATGGTTTGTTTCCTCTTCAAGTAGCCCTAGGCACAGACTGTGGAAAAGCACTCTCATTGAGAGGGGTTGCCAAGCTTCTAAGAAATCACGAGTTTCCGAAATACCAGCATATATTTTTTCACCCAATCTTGATGATACTTGTTGCTAATAATCAGTACACAAATCCCACTTGGCTCACCAAATTTAGTTCTTCTAGGTTGATGCGTTCGTCTACAGTAGCAGTTTTTATATTTAGGTTTCACTCTGTTCTCTCATATATAGATAGATGAATTTGGAACTCTAAATCCAACATGGTTTGTAGTAGCTCTTTGAAACTTGACAAAATAAAGGAGTTCTCAGTTTTGTCTCTATGGTTTGTTTCCTCTTCAAGTAGCCCTAGGCACAGACTGTGGAAAGCACTTTCATTGAGATGGGTTGACAAGCTTCTAAGAAATAACGATTTTCCAAAATACCAGCAAATATTTTTTCACACAATCTTGTTGATACTTGGTGGTAATGATCAGTACACAAATCCCACTTGGCTCACCAAATTTTGTTCTTCTAGTTTGAAGCGTTCGTGTACAGAAGCAGTTTTTATATTTAGGTTTCACTCTGTTCTCTCATATATAGATAGATGAATTTGGAACTCTAAATCCAACATGGTTTGTAGTAGCTCTTTGAAACTTGACAAAATAAAGGAGTTCACAGTTTTGTCTCTATGGTTTGTTTCCTCTTCAAGTAGCCCTAGGCACAGACTGTGAAAAGCACTTTCATTGAGATGGGTTGCCAAGCTTCAAGAAATAACGAGTTTCCAAAATACCAGCAAATATTTTTTCACCCAATCTTGATGATACTTGGTGGTAATGATCAGTACACAAATCCAACTTGGCTCAAAAAATTTTGTTCTTCTAGGTTGAAGCGTTCGTCTACAGTAGCAGTTTTTATATTTAGGTTTCTCTCTGTTCTCTCCTATATAGATAGATGAATTTGGAACTCTAAATCCAACATGGTTTGTAGTAGCTCTTTGAAACTTGACAAAATAAAGGAGTTCTCAGATTTGTCTCTATGGTTTGTTTCCTCTTCAAGTAGCCCTAGGCACAGACTGTGGAAAAGCACTTTCATTGAGAGGGGTTGCCAAGCTTCTACGAAATAACGAGTTTCTGAAATACCAGCAAATATTTTTTCACGCAATCTTGATGATACTTGGTGGTAATGATCAGTACACAAATCCCACTTGGCTCACCAAATTTTGTTCTTCTAGGTTGAACCGTTCGTCTACAGTAGCAGTTTTTATATTTAGGTTTCCCTCTGTTCTCTCCCATATAGATAGATGAATTTGGAACTCTAAATCCAACATGGTTTGTAGTAGCTCTTTGAAACTTGACAAAATAAAGGAGTTCTCAGTTTTGTCGCTATGGTTTGTTTCCTCTTCAAGTAGCCCTAGTCACAGACTGTGGAAAAGCACTTTAATTGAAAATGGTTCCCAAGCTTCTAAGAAATCACGAGTTTCCGAAATACCAGCAAATATTTTTTCACCCAATCTTGATGATATTGGTGGTAACGATCAGTACACAAATCCCACTTGGCTCACCAAATTTTGTTCTTCTAGGTTGAAGCGTTCGTCTACAGTAGCAGTTTTTATATTTAGGTTTCCCTCTGTTCTCTCCTATATAGAAAGATGAATTTGGAAATCTAAATCCAACATGGTTTGTAGTAGCTCTTTGAAACTTGACAAAATAAAGGAGTTCTCAGTTTTGTCTCTATGGTTTGTTTCCTCTTCAAGTAGCCCTAGGAATAGACTGTGAAAAAGCACTTTCATTGAGATGGGTTCCCAAGCTTCTAAGAAATCACGAGTTTCCGAAATACCAGCAAATATTTTTTCACCCAATCTTGATGATACTTGGTGGTAATGATCAGTACACAAATCCCACTTGGCTCACCAAATTTTGTTCTTCTAGGTGGAAGCGTTCGTCTACAGTAGCAGTTTTTATATTTAGGTTTCACTCTGTTCTCTCATATATAGATAGATGAATTTGGAACTCTAAATCCAACATGGTTTGTAGTAGCTCTTTGAAACTTGACAAAATAAAGGAGTTCTCAGTTTTGTCTCTATGGTTTGTTTCCTCTTCAAGTAGCCCTAGGCACAGACTGTGGAAAGCACTTTCATTGAGATGGGTTGCCAAGCTTCTAAGAAATAACAAGTTTCCGAAATACCAGCAAATATTTTTTCACACAATCTTGTTGATACTTGGTGGTAATGATCAGTACACAAATCCCACTTGGCTCACCAAATTTGTTCTTCTAGTTTGAAGCGTTCGTGTACAGAAGCAGTTTTTATATTTAGGTTTCACTCTGTTCTCTCATATATAGATAGATGAATTTGGAACTCTAAATCCAACATGGTTTGTAGTAGCTCTTTGAAACTTGACAAAATAAAGGAGTTCACAGTTTTGTCTCTATGGTTTGTTTCCTCTTCAAGTAGCCCTAGGCACAGACTGTGGAAAGCACTTTCATTGAGATGGGTTGCCAAGCTTCAAGAAATAACGAGTTTCCAAAATACCAGCAAATATTTTTTCACACAATCTTGATGATACTTCGTGGTAATGATCAGTACACAAATCCCACTTGGCTCACCAAATTTTGTTCTTCTAGGTTGAAGCGTTCGTCTACAGTAGCAGTTTTTATATTTAGGTTTCTCTCTGTTCTCTCCTATATAGATAGATGAATTTGGAACTCTAAATCCAACATGGTTTGTAGTAGCTCTTTGAAACTTGACAAAATAAAGGAGTTCTCAGATTTGTCTCTATGGTTTGTTTCCTCTTCAAGTAGCCCTAGGCACAGACTTGGAAAAGCAATTTAATTGAGAGGGGTTGGAAATCTTCTAAGAAATAACGAGTTTCCGAAATACCAGCAAATATTTTTTCACCCAATCTTGATGATACTTGGTGGTAATGATCAGTACACAAATAACACTTGGCTTAACAAATTTTGTTCTTCTAGGTTGAAGCGTTCGTCTACAGTAGCAGTTTTTATATTTAGGTTTCCCTCTGTTCTCTCCTACACAGATAGATGAATTTGGAACTCTAAATCCAACATGGTTTGTAGTAGCTCTTTGAAACTTGACAAAATAAAGGAGTTCTCAGTTTTGTCTCTCTGGTGTGTTTCCTCTTCAAGTAGCCCTAGGAACAGACTGTGGAAAAGCACTTTCATTGAGATGGGTTGCCAAGCTTCTAAGAAATATCGAGTTTCCGAAATACCAGCAAATATTTTTTCACACAAACTTGATGATACTTGGTGGTAATGATCAGCACACAAATCCCACTTGGCTAACCAATTTTTGTTCATCTAGGATGAAGCATTCGTGTACAGTAGCAGTTTTTATATTTAGGTTTCCCTCTGTTCTCTCCTATATAGATAGATGAATTTGGAACTCTAAATCCAACATGGTTTGTAGTAGCTCTTTGAAACTTGACAAAATAAAGGAGTTCTCAGTTTTGTCTCTATGGTTTGCTTCCTCTTAAAGTAGCCCTAGGCACAGACTGTGGAAAGCACTTTCATTGAGATTGGTTGCCAAGCTTCTAAGAAATAACGAGTTTCCGAAATACCAGCAAATATTTTTTCACACAATCTTGTTGATACTTGCTGATAATGATCAGTACACAAATCCCACTTGGCTCACCAAATTTTGTTCTTCTAGGTTGAAGTGTTCGTCTACAGTAGCAGTTTTTATATTTAGGTTTCACTCTGTTCTCTCCTATATAGATAGATGAATTTGGAACTGTAAATCCAACATGGTTTGTAGTAGCTCTTTGAAACTTGACAAAATAAAGGAGTTCTCAGTTTTGTCTCTATGGTTTGTTTCCTCTTCAAGTAGCCCTAGGCACAGACTGTGGAAAGCACTTTCATTGAGATGGGTTGCCAAGCTTCTAAGAAATAACGAGTTTCCGAAATACCAGCAAATATTTTTTCACACAAACTTGTTGATACTTGGTGGTAATGATCAGTACACAAATCCCACTTGGCTCACCAAATTTTGTTCTTCTAGGTTGAAGCGTTCTTCTACAGTAGCAGTTTTTATATTTAGGTTTCACTCTGTTCTCTCTTATATAGATAGATGAATTTGGAACTCTAAATCCAACATGGTTTGTAGTAGCTCTTTGAAACTTGACAAAATAAAGGAGTTCTCAGTTTTGTCTCTATGGTTTGTTTCCTCCTCAAGTAGCCCTAGGCAAGACTGTGGAAAGCACTTTCATTGAGATGGGTTGCCAAGCTTCTAAGAAATAACGAGTTTCCGAAATACCAGCAAATATTTTTTCACACAAACTTGTTGATACTTGGTGGTAATGATCAGTACACAAATCCCACTTGGCTCACCAAATTTTGTTCTTCTAGGTTGAAGCGTTCTTCTACAGTAGCAGTTTTTATATTTAGGTTTCACTCTGTTCTCTCTTATATAGATAGATGAATTTGGAACTCTAAATCCAACATGGTTTGTAGTAGCTCTTTGAAACTTGACAAAATAAAGGAGTTCTCAGTTTTGTCTCTATGGTTTGTTTCCTCCTCAAGTAGCCCTAGGCAAGACTGTGGAAAGCACTTTCATTGAGATGGGTTGCCAAGCTTCTAAGAAATAACGAGTTTCCGAAATAACAGCAAATATTTTTTCACACAAACTTGTGGATACTTGGTGGTAATGATCAGTACGCAATTCCCGCTTGGCTCACCAAATTTTGTTCTTCTAGGTTGAAGCGTTCGTGTACAGTAGCAGTTTTTATATTTAGGTTTCCCTCTGTTCTCTCCTATACAGAGATATGAATTTGGAACTCTTAATCCAACATGGTTTGTAGTAGCACTTTGAAACTTGACAAAATAAATGAGTTCTCAGTTTTGTCTCTATGGTTTGTTTCCTGTTCAAGTACCACTAGGCACAGACTCAAGAAAAGCACTTTCATTGAGAGGGGTTGCCAAGCTTCTAAGAAATTACGAGTTTCCGAAATACCAGCAAATATTTTTTCACCCAATCTTGATGATACTTGGTGGTAATGATCAGTACACAAATCCCACTTGGCTCACCAAATTTTGTTCTTCTAGGTTGAAGCTTTCATCTACAGTAGCAGTTTTTATATTTAGGTTTCCCTCTGTTCTCTCCTATATAGAAAGATGAATTTGGAAGTCTAAATCCAACAAGTTTGTAGTAGCTCTTTGAAACTTGACAAAATAAAGGAGTTCTCAGTTTTGTCGCTATGGTTTGTTTCCTCTTCAAGTAGCCCTAGGCACAGACTGTGGAAAAGCACTTTCATTGAGAGGCGTTGCCAAGCTTCTAAGAAATTACGAGTTTCTGAAATACCAGAAAATATTTTTTCACCCAATCTTCATGATACTTGGTGGTAATGATCAGGAGACAAATGCCACTTGGCTCACCAAATTTTGTTCTTCTAGGTTGAAGCGTTCGTCTACAGTAGCAGTTTTTATATTTAGGTTTCACTCTGTTCTTTCCTATATTGATAGATGAATTTGGAACTCTAAATCCAACATGGTTTGTAGTAGCTCTTTGAAACTTGACAAAATAAAGGAGTTCTCAGTTTTGTCTCTATGGTTTGTTTCCTCTTCAAGTAGCCCTAGGCACAGACTGTGGAAAGCACTTTCATTGAGATGGGTTGCCAAGCTTCTAAGAAATAACGAGTTTCCGAAATACCAGCAAATATTTTTTCACACAATCTTGTTGATACTTGATGGTAATGATCAGTACACAAATCCCACTTGGCTCACCAAATTTTGTTCTTCTAGGTTGAAGCGTTCTTCTACAGTAGCAGTTTTTATATTTAGGTTTCACTCTGTTCTCTCATATATAGATAGATGAATTTGGAACTCTAAATCCAACATGGTTTGTAGTAGCTCTTTGAAACTTGACAAAATAAAGGAGTTCTCAGTTTTGTCTCTATGGTTTGTTTCCTCCTCAAGTAGCCCTAGGCACAGACTGGGGAAAGCACTTTCATTGAGATGGGTTGCCAAGCTTCTAAGAAATAACGAGTTTCCGAAATAACAGCAAATATTTTTTCACACAATCTTGTTGATACTTGGTGGTAATGATCAGTACACAAATCCCACTTGGCTCACCAAATTTTGTTCTTCTAGGTTGAAGCGTTCGTCTACAGTAGCAGTTTTTATATTTAGGTTTCTCTCTGTTTTCTCCTATAAAGATAGATGTATTTGGAACTCTAAATCCAACATGGTTTGTAGTAGCTCTTTGAAACTTGACAAAATAAAGGAGTTCTCAGATTTGTCTCTATGGTTTGTTTCCTCTTCAAGGAGCCCTAGGCACAGAGTGTGGAAAAGCACTTTCATTGAGAGGGGTTGCCAAGCTTCTAAGAAATAACGAGTTTCCGAAATACCAGCAAATATTTTTTCACCCAATCTTGATGATACTTGTTGCTAATGATCAGTACACAAATCCCACTTGGCTCACCAAATTTTGTTCTTCTAGGTTGAAGCGTTCGTCTACAGTAGCAGTTTTTATATTTAGGTTTCCCTCTGTTCTCTCCTATATAGATAGATGAATTTGGAACGCTAAATCCAACATGGTTTGTAGTAGCTCTTTGAAACTTGACAAAATAAAGGAGTTCTCAGATTTGTCTCTATGGTTTGTTTCCTCTTCAAGTAGCCCTAGGCACAGACTGTGGAAAAGCACTTTCACTTAGAGGGGTTGCCAAGCTTCTAAGAAATAACGAGTTTCCGAAATACCAGCAAATATTTTTTCACCCAAAGTTGATGATACTTGGTGGTAATGATCAGTACACAAATCCCACGTGGCTTACCAAATTTTGTTCTTCTAGGTTGAAGTGTTCGTCTACAGTAGCAGTTTTTATATTTAGGTTTCCCTCTGTTCTCTCCTATATAGATAGATGAATTTGGAAATCTAAATCCAACATGCTTTGTAGTAGCTCTTTGAAACTTGACAAAATGAAGGAGTTCTCAGTTTTGTCTCTATGGTTTGTTTCCTCCTCAAGTAGCCCTAGGCACAGACTGGGGAAAGCACTTTCATTGAGATGGGTTGCCAAGCTTCTAAGAAATAACGAGTTTCCGAAATAACAGCAAATATTTTTTCACACAATCTTGTTGATACTTGGTGGTAATGATCAGTACACAAATCCCACTTGGCTCACCAAATTTTGTTCTTCTAGGTTGAAGCGTTCGTCTACAGTAGCAGTTTTTATATTTAGGTTTCTCTCTGTTTTCTCCTATAAAGATAGATGTATTTGGAACTCTAAATCCAACATGGTTTGTAGTAGCTCTTTGAAACTTGACAAAATAAAGGAGTTCTCAGATTTGTCTCTATGGTTTGTTTCCTCTTCAAGGAGCCCTAGGCACAGAGTGTGGAAAAGCACTTTCATTGAGAGGGGTTGCCAAGCTTCTAAGAAATAACGAGTTTCCGAAATACCAGCAAATATTTTTTCACCCAATCTTGATGATACTTGTTGCTAATGATCAGTACACAAATCCCACTTGGCTCACCAAATTTTGTTCTTCTAGGTTGAAGCGTTCGTCTACAGTAGCAGTTTTTATATTTAGGTTTCCCTCTGTTCTCTCCTATATAGATAGATGAATTTGGAACGCTAAATCCAACATGGTTTGTAGTAGCTCTTTGAAACTTGACAAAATAAAGGAGTTCTCAGATTTGTCTCTATGGTTTGTTTCCTCTTCAAAGTAGCCCTAGGCACAGACTGTGGAAAAGCACTTTCACTTAGAGGGGTTGCCAAGCTTCTAAGAAATAACGAGTTTCCGAAATACCAGCAAATATTTTTTCACCCAAAGTTGATGATACTTGGTGGTAATGATCAGTACACAAATCCCACGTGGCTTACCAAATTTTGTTCTTCTAGGTTGAAGTGTTCGTCTACAGTAGCAGTTTTTATATTTAGGTTTCCCTCTGTTCTCTCCTATATAGATAGATGAATTTGGAAATCTAAATCCAACATGCTTTGTAGTAGCTCTTTGAAACTTGACAAAATGAAGGAGTTCTCAGTTTTGTCTCTATGGTTTGTTTCCTCTTCATGTAGCCCTAGGCACAGACTGTGGAAAAGCACTTTCATTGAGAGGGGTTGCCAAGCTTCTAAGAAATAACGAGTTTCCGAAATACCAGCAAATATTTTTTCACCCAATCTTGATGATACTTGTTGCTAATGATCAGTATGCAAATCCCACTTGGCTCACCAAATTTTGTTCTTCTAGGTTGAAGCGTTCGTGTACAGTAGCAGTTTTTATATTTAGGTTTCCCTCTGTTCTCTCCTATACAGAGATATGAATTTGGAACTCTAAATCCAACATGGTTTGTAGTACCACTTTGAAACTTGACAAAATAAATGAGTTCTCAGTTTTGTCTCTATGGTTTGTTTCCTGTTCAAGTACCACTAGGCACAGACTCTAGAAAGCACTTTCATTGAGAGGGGTTGCCAAGCTTCTAAGAAATTACGAGTTTCCGAAATACCAGCAAATATTTTTTCACCCAATCTTGATGATACTTGGTGCTAATGATCAGTACACAAATCCCACTGGGCTCACCAAATTTTGTTCTTCTAGGTTGAAGCGTTCGTCTACAGTAGCAGTTTTTATATTTAGGTTTCCCCTCTGTTCTCTCCTATATAGAAAGATGAATTTGGAACTCTAAATCCAACAAGTTTGTAGTAGCTCTTTGAAACTTGACAAAATAAAGGAGTTCTCAGTTTTGTCTCTATGGTTTGTTTCCTCTTCAAGTAGCCCTAGGCACAGACTGTGGAAAAGCACTTTCATTGAGAGGCGTTGCCAAGCTTCTAAGAAATTACGAGTTTCCGAAATACCAGAAAATATTTTTTCACCCAATCTTGTTGATACTTGGTGATAATGATCAGTACACAAATCCCACTTGGCTCACCAAATTTTGTTCTTCTAGGTTGAAGTGTTCGTCTACAGTAGCAGTTTTTATATTTAGGTTTCACTCTGTTCTCTCCTATATAGATAGATGAATTTGGAACTCTAAATCCAACATGGTTTGTAGTAGCTCTTTGAAACTTGACAAAATAAAGGAGTTCTCAGTTTTGTCGCTATGGTTTGTTTCCTCTTCAAGTAGCCCTAGGCACAGACTGTGGAAAAGCACTTTCATTGAGAGGGGTTGCCAAGCTTCTAAGAAATCACGAGTTTCCGAAATACCAGCAAATATTTTTTCACCCAATCTTGATGATACTTGTTGCTAATAATCAGTACACAAATCCCACTTGGCTCACCAAATTTAGTTCTTCTAGGTTGAAGCGTTCGTGTACAGTAGCAGTTTTTATATTTAGGTTTCCCTCTGTTCTCTCCTATACAGATAGATGAATTTGGAACTCTAAATCCAACATGGTTTGTAGTAGCTCTTTGAAACTTGACAAAATAAAGGAGTTCTCAGTTTTGTCTCTATGGTTTGTTTCCTCTTCAAATACCCTAGGCACAGACTGTGGAAAACACTTTCATTGAGAGGGGTTGCCAAGCTTCTAAGAAATAACGAGTTTCCGAAACACCAGCAAATATTTTTTCACACAATCTTGTTGATACTTGGTGGTAATGATCAGTACACAAATCCCACTTGGCTCACCAAATTTTGTTCTTCTAGGTTGAAGCGTTCGTGTACAGTAGCAGTTTTTATATTTAGGTTTCCCTCTGTTCTCTCCTATATAAAAAGATGAATTTGGAACTCTAAATCCAACATGGTTTGTAGTAGCTCTTTGAAACTTGACAAAATAAAGGAGTTCTCAGTTTTTTCTCTATGGTTTGTTTCCTCTTCAAGTAGCCCTAGGCACAGACTGTGGAAAGCACTTTCATTGAGAGGGGTTGCCAAGCTTCTAAGAAATAACGAGTTTCCGAAATACCAGCAAATATTTTTTCACACAATCTTTTTGATACTTGGTGGTAATGATCAGTACACAAATCCCACTTGGCTCACCAAATTTTGTTCTTCTAGGTTGAAGCGTTCGTCTACAGTAGCAGTTTTTATATTTAGGTTTCTCTCTGTTCTCTCCTATATAGATAGATGAATTTGGAACTCTAATTCCAACATGGTTTGTAGTACCTCTTTGAAACTTGACAAAATAAAGGAGTTCTCAGTTTTGTCTCTATGGTTTGTTTCCTCTTCAAGTAGCCCTAGGCACAGACTGTGGAAAAGCACTTTCATTGAGAGGGGTTGCCAAGCTTCTAAGAAATCACGAGTTTCCGAAATACCAGCAAATATTTTTTCACCCAATCTTGATGATACTTGTTGCTAATAATCAGTACACAAATCCCACTTGGCTCACCAAATTTAGTTCTTCTAGGTTGAAGCGTTCGTGTACAGTAGCAGTTTTTATATTTAGGTATCCCTCTGTTCTCTCCTATACAGATAGATGAATTTGGAACTCTAAATCCAACATGGTTTGTAGTAGCTCTTTGAAACTTGACAAAATAAAGGAGTTCTCAGTTTTGTCGCTATGGTTTGTTTCCTCTTCAAGTAGCCCTAGGCACAGACTGTGGAAAAGCACTTTCATTGAGAGGGGTTGCCAAGCTTCTAAGAAATCACGAGTTTCCGAAATACCAGCAAATATTTTTTCACCCAATCTTGATGATACTTGTTGCTAATAATCAGTACACAAATCCCACTTGGCTCACCAAATTTAGTTCTTCTAGGTTGAAGCGTTCGTGTACAGTAGCAGTTTTTATATTTAGGTTTCCCTCTGTTCTCTCCTATACAGATAGATGAATTTGGAACTCTAAATCCAACATGGTTTGTAGTAGCTCTTTGAAACTTGACAAAATAAAGGAGTTCTCAGTTTTGTCTCTATGGTTTGTTTCCTCTTCAAATACCCTAGGCACAGACTGTGGAAAACACTTTCATTGAGAGGGGTTGCCAAGCTTCTAAGAAATAACGAGTTTCCGAAACACCAGCAAATATTTTTTCACACAATCTTGTTGATACTTGGTGGTAATGATCAGTACACAAATCCCACTTGGCTCACCAAATTTTGTTCTTCTAGGTTGAAGCGTTCGTGTACAGTAGCAGTTTTTATATTTAGGTTTCCCTCTGTTCTCTCCTATATAAAAAGATGAATTTGGAACTCTAAATCCAACATGGTTTGTAGTAGCTCTTTGAAACTTGACAAAATAAAGGAGTTCTCAGTTTTTTCTCTATGGTTTGTTTCCTCTTCAAGTAGCCCTAGGCACAGACTGTGGAAAGCACTTTCATTGAGAGGGGTTGCCAAGCTTCTAAGAAATAACGAGTTTCCGAAATACCAGCAAATATTTTTTCACACAATCTTTTTGATACTTGGTGGTAATGATCAGTACACAAATCCCACTTGGCTCACCAAATTTTGTTCTTCTAGGTTGAAGCGTTCGTCTACAGTAGCAGTTTTTATATTTAGGTTTCTCTCTGTTCTCTCCTATATAGATAGATGAATTTGGAACTCTAATTCCAACATGGTTTGTAGTACCTCTTTGAAACTTGACAAAATAAAGGAGTTCTCAGTTTTGTCTCTATGGTTTGTTTCCTCTTCAAGTAGCCCTAGGCACAGACTGTGGAAAAGCACTTTCATTGAGAGGGGTTGCCAAGTTTCTAAGAAATCACGAGTTTCCGAAATACCAGCAAATATTTTTTCACCCAATCTTGATGATACTTGTTGCTAATAATCAGTACACAAATCCCACTTGGCTCACCAAATTTAGTTCTTCTAGGTTGAAGCGTTCGTGTACAGTAGCATTTTTTATATTTAGGTATCCCTCTGTTCTCTCCTATACAGATAGATGAATTTGGAACTCTAAATCCAACATGGTTTGTAGTAGCTCTTTGAAACTTGACAAAATAAAGGAGTTCTCAGTTTTGTCTCTATGGTTTGTTTCCTCTTCAAGTAGCCCTAGGCACAGACTGTGGAAAAGCACTTTCATTGAGAGGGGTTGCCAAGCTTCTAAGAAATCACGAGTTTCCGAAATACCAGCAAATATTTTTTCACCCAATCTTGATGATACTTGTTGCTAATAATCAGTACACAAATCCCACTTGGCTCACCAAATTTAGTTCTTCTAGGTTGAAGCGTTCGTGTACAGTAGCAGTTTTTATATTTAGGTTTCCCTCTGTTCTCTCCTATACAGATAGATGAATTTGGAACTCTAAATCCAACATGATTTGTAGTAGCTCTTTGAAACTTGACAAAATAAAGGAGTTCTCAGTTTTGTCTCTATGGTTTGTTTCCTCTTCAAATACCCTAGGCACAGACTGTGGAAAACACTTTCATTGAGAGGGGTTGCCAAGCTTCTAAGAAATAACGAGTTTCCGAAACACCAGCAAATATTTTTTCACACAATCTTGTTGATACTTGGTGGTAATGATCAGTACACAAATCCCACTTGGCTCACCAAATTTTGTTCTTCTAGGTTGAAGCGTTCGTGTACAGTAGCAGTTTTTATATTTAGGTTTCCCTCTGTTCTCTCCTATATAAAAAGATGAATTTGGAACTCTAAATCCAACATGGTTTGTAGTAGCTCTTTGAAACTTGACAAAATAAAGGAGTTCTCAGTTTTTTCTCTATGGTTTGTTTCCTCTTCAAGTAGCCCTAGGCACAGACTGTGGAAAGCACTTTCATTGAGAGGGGTTGCCAAGCTTCTAAGAAATAACGAGTTTCCGAAATACCAGCAAATATTTTTTCACACAATCTTTTTGATACTTGGTGGTAATGATCAGTACACAAATCCCACTTGGCTCACCAAATTTTGTTCTTCTAGGTTGAAGCGTTCGTCTACAGTAGCAGTTTTTATATTTAGGTTTCTCTCTGTTCTCTCCTATATAGATAGATGAATTTGGAACTCTAAATCCAACATGGTTTGTAGTAGCTCTTTGAAACTTGACAAAATAAAGGAGTTCTCAGTTTTGTCTCTATGGTTTGTTTCCTCTTCAAGTAGCCCTAGGCACAGACTGTGGAAAAGCACTTTCATTGAGAGGGGTTGCCAAGCTTCTAAGAAATCACGAGTTTCCGAAATACCAGCAAATATTTTTTCACCCAATCTTGATGATACTTGTTGCTAATAATCAGTACACAAATCCCACTTGGCTCACCAAATTTAGTTCTTCTAGGTTGAAGCGTTCGTGTACAGTAGCAGTTTTTATATTTAGGTATCCCTCTGTTCTCTCCTATACAGATAGATGAATTTGGAAGTCTAAATCCAACATGGTTTGTAGTAGCTCTTTGAAACTTGACATAATAAAGGACTTCTCAGTTTTGTCTCTATGGTTTCTTTCCTCTTCAAGTAGCCCTAGGCACAGACTGTGGAAAGCACTTTCATTGAGAGGGGTTGCCAAGTCTACGAAATAACGAGTTTTTGAAATACCAGCAAATATTTTTTCACCCAATCTTGATGATACTTAGTGCTAATGATCAGTACACAAATCCCACTTGGCTCAGAAATTTTGTTCTTCTAGGTTGAAGCGTTCGTCTACAGTAGCAGTTTTTATACTTAGGTTTCCCTCTGTTCTCTCCTATATAGAAAGATTAATTTGGAACTCTAAATCCAACATGGTGTGTAGTAGCTCTTTGAAACTTGACAAAATAAAGGTGTTCTCAGTTTTGTCGCTATGATTTGTTTCCTCTTCAAGTAGCCCTGGGCACAGAATGTGGAAAAGCACTTTAATTGAGAGTGGTTCCCAAGCTTCTAAGAAATCACGAGTTTCCAAAATACCAGCAAATATTTTTTCACCCAATCTTGATGATACTTGGTGGTAATGATCAGTACACAAATCCCACTTGGCTCACCAAATTTTGTTCTTCTAGGTTGAAGCGTTCGTCTACAGTAGCAGTTTTTATATTTAGGTTTCCCTCTGTTCTCTCCTATATAGAAAGATGAATTTGGAACTCTAAATCCAACATGGTTTGTAGTAGCTCTTTGAAACTTGACAAAATAAAGGAGTTCTCAGTTTTGTCTCTATGGTTTGTTTCCTCTTCAAGTAGCCCTAGGCACAGACTGTGGAAAGCACTTTCATTGAGAGGGGTTGCCAAGCTTCTAAGAAATAACGAGTTTCCGAAATACCAGCAAATATTTTTTCACACAATCTTTTTGATACTTGGTGGTAATGATCAGTACACAAATCCCACTTGGCTCACCAAATTTTGTTCTTCTAGGTTGAAGCGTTCGTCTACAGTAGCAGTTTTTATATTTAGGTTTCTCTCTGTTCTCTCCTATATAGATAGATTATTTGGAACTCTAAATCCAATATGGTTTGTAGTAGCTCTTTGAAACTTGACAAAATAAAGGAGTTCTCAGATTTGTCTCTATGGTTTGTTTCCTCTTCAAGTAGCCCTAGGCACAGACTGTGGAAAAGCACTTTCATTGAGAGGGGTTGCCAAGCTTCTAAGAAATAACGACTTTCCGAAATACCACCAAATATTTTTTCACCCAATCTTGATGTTACTTGTTGCTAAAGTTCAGTACACAAATCCCACTTGGCTCACCAAATTTTGTTCTTCTAGGTTGAAGCGTTCGTGTACAGTAGCAGTTTTTATATTTAGGTTTCCCTCTGTTCTCTCCTATACAGATAGATGAATTTGGAACTCTAAATCCAACATGGTTTGTAGTAGCTCTTTGAAACTTGACAAAATAAAGGAGTTCTCAGTTTTGTCTCTATGGTTTGTTTCCTCTTCAAGTAGCCCTAGGCACAGACTGTGGAAAAGCACTTTCATTGAGAGGGGTTCCCAAGCTTCTAAGAAATCACGAGTTTCCGAAATACCAGCAAATATTTTTTCACCCAATCTTGATGATACTTGGTGGTAGTGATCAGTACACAAATCCCACTTGTCTCACCAAATTTTGTTCTTCTATGTTGAAGCGTTCGTCTACAGTAGCAGTTTTTATATTTAGGTTTCTCTCTGTTCTCTCCTATAGAGATAGATGAATTTGGAACTCTAAATCCAACATGTTTTGTAGTAGCTCTTTGAAACTTGACAAAATAAAGGAGTTCTCAGAATAGTCTCTATGGTTTGTTTCCTCTTCAAGTAGCCCTTGGCACAGACTGTGGAAAAGCACTTTCATTGAGAGGGATTGCCAAGCTTCTAAGAAATAACGAGTTTCCGAAATACCAGCAAATATTTTTTCACCCAAATTTGATGATACTTGGTGGTAATGATCAGCACACAAATCCCGCATGGCTCATCAAATTTTTTTCTTCTAGGTTGAAGCGTTCATGTACAGTAGCAGTTTTTATATTTAGGTTTCCCTCTGTTCTCTCCTATATAGATAGATGAATTTGGAACTCTAAATCCAACATGGTTTGTAGTAGCTCTTTGAAACTTGACAAAATAGAGAAATTCTCAGTTTTGTATCTATGGTTTGTTTTCTCTTAAATAGCCCTAGGCACAGACTGTGGAAAGCACTTTCATTGAGATGGGTTGCCAAGCTTCTAAGAAAAAACGAGTTTCCGAAATACCAGCAAATATTTTTTCACACAATCTTGTTGATACTTGGTGGTATTGATCAGCACAGAAATCCCACATGGCTCACCAAATTTTGTTCTTCTAGGTTGAAGCGTTCGTCTACAGTAGCAGTTTTTATATTTAAGTTTCCCTCTGTTCTCTCATATATAGATAGATGAATTTGGAACTCTAAATCATACATGGTTTGTAGTAGCTCTTTGAAACTTGAAAAAAAATAGGAGTTCTCAGTTTTGTCTCTATGGTTTGTTTCCTATTAAAGTAGCCCTAGGCACAGACTGTGGAAAGCACTTTCATTGAGATTGGTTGCCAAGCTTCTAAGAAATAACGAGTTTCCGAAATACCAGCAAATATTTCTTCACCCAATCTTGATGATACTTGTTGCTAATGATCAGTACACAAATCCCACTTGGCTCACCAAATTTAGTTCTTCTAGGTTGAATCGTTCGTGTACAGTAGCAATTTTTATATTTAGGTTTCCCTCTGTTCTCTCCTATATAGATAGATGAATTTGGAGCTCTAAATCCAACATGGTTTGTAGTAGCTCTTTGAAACTTGACAAAATAAAGGAGTTCTCAGTTTTGTCTCTATGGTTTCTTTCCTCTTAAAGTAGCCCTAGGCACAGACTGTGGAAAGCACTTTCATTGTGATGGGTTGTCATGCTTCTAAGAAATAACGAGTTTGCGAAATATCAGCCAATATTTTTTCACACAATCTTGTTGATAATTGGTGGTAATGATCAGTACACAAATCCCACTTGCCTCACCAAATTTTGTTCTTCTAGGTTGAAGCGTTCGTCTACAGTAGCAGTTTTTATATTTAGGTTTCTCTCTGTGTTCTCCTATATATATAGATGAATTTGGAACTCTAAATCCAACATGGTTTGTAGTAGCTCTTTGAAACTTGACAAAATAGAGGAGTTCTCAGTTTTGTCTCTATGGTTTGTTTCCTCTTAAAGTAGCCCTAGGCACAGACTGTGAAAAGCACTTTCATTGAGATGGGTTGTCAATCTTCTAAGAAATAACGAGTTTCCGAAATACCAGCAAATTTTTTTTTCACCCAATCTTGATGATATTGGGTGGTAATGATCAGTATACAAACCCCACTTGGCTCACCAAATTTTGTTCTTCTAGGTTGAAGCGTTCGTCTACAGTAGCAGTTTTTATATTTAGGTTTCCCTCTTGTCTCTCCTATATAGATAGATGAATTTGGAACTCTAAATCCAACATGGTTTGTAGTAGCACTTTGAAACTTGACAAAATAAAGGAGTTCTCAGTTTTGTCTCTATGGTTTGTTTCCTCTTAAAGTAGCCCTAGGCACAGACTGTGGAAAGCACTTTCATTGAGATGGGTTGCCAAGCTTCTAAGAAATAACGAGTTTCCGAAATACCAGCAAAAATTTTTTCACACAATCTTGTTGATACTTGGTGGTAATGATCAGTACACAAATCCCACTTGGCTCACCAAATTTAGTTCTTCTAGGTTGAAGCGTTCGTGTACAGTACCAGTTTTTATATTTAGGTTTCCCTCTGTTCTTTTCTATATAGATAGATGAATTTGGAACTCTAAATCCAACATGCTTTGTAGTAGCTCCTTGAAAATTGACAAAATAAAGGAGTTCTCAGTTTTGTCTCTATGGTTTGTTTCCTCTTCAAGTAGCCCTAGGCACAGACTGTGGAAAAGCACTTTCATTGAGAGGGGTTGCCAAGCATCTAAGAAATAACGAGTTTCCGAAATACCAGCAAATATTTTTTCACCCAATCTTGATGATACTTGCTCCTAATGATCAGTACAGAAATCCCACTTGGCTCACCAAATTTAGTTCTTCAAGGTTGAAGCGTTCGTGTACAGTAGGAGTTTTTATATTTAGGTTTCCCTCTGTTCTCTCCTATATAGATAGATGAATTTGGAACTCTAAATCCAACATGGTTTGTAGTAGCTCTTTGAAACTTGGCAAAATAAAGGAGTTCTCAGTTTTGTCTCTATGGTTTGTTTCCTTTTAAAGTAGTCCTAGGCACAGACTGTGGAAAGCACTTTCATTGAGATGGGTTGTCAAGCTTCTAAGAAATAACGAGTTTCCGAAATACCAGCAAATATTTTTCACACAATCTTGTTGATACTTGGTGGTAATGATCAGTAAACAAATCCCACTTGGCTCACCAAATTTAGTTTTTCTAGGTTGAAGCGTTCGTGTACAGTAGCAGTTTTTATATTTAGGTTTCTCTCTGTTCTCTACTATATAGATAGATGAATTTGGAACTCTAAATCCAACATGGTTTGTAGTAGCTCTTTGAAACTTGACAACATAAAGGAGTTCTCAGATTTGTCTCTATGGGTTGTTTCCTCTTCAAGTAGCCCTAGGCACAGACTGTGAAAAAGCACTTTCATTGAGAGGGGTTGCCAAGCTTCTAAGAAAAAACGAGTTTCGGAAATAGCAGCAAATATTTTTTCACCCAATCTTGATGATACTTGGTGGTAATGATCAGTACACAAATCCCACTTGGCTTACCAAATTTTGTTCTTCTATGTTGAAGCGTTCATCTAGTAGCAGTTTATATATTTAAGTTTCCCTCTGTTCTCTCCTATATAGATAGATGAATTTGGAACTCTAAATCCAACATGGTTTGGAGTAGCTCCTTGAAACTTGACAAAATAAAGGAGTTCTCAGTTTTGTCTCTATAGTTTGTTTCCTCTTCAAGTAGCCGTAGGCACAGACTGTGGAAAAGCACTTTCATTGAGAGTGGTTGCCAAGCTTCTAAGAAATAACGAGTTTCCGAAATACCAGCAAATATTTTTTCACCCAATCTTGATGATACTTGGTGGTAATGATCAGTACACAAATCCCACTTGCCTCACCAAATTTTGTTCTTCTAGGTTGAAGCGTTCGTCTACAGTAGCAGTTTTTATATTTAGGTTTCTCTCTGTTCTCTGCTATATAGGTAGATGAATTTGGAACTCTAAATCCAACATGCTTTGTAGTAGCTCTTGGAAACTTGACAAAATAAAGGAGTTCTCAGATTTGTCTCTATGGTTTGTTTCCTCTTCAAGTAGCCCTAGGCACAGACTGTGGAAAGCACTTTCATTGAGATTGGTTGCCTAGCTTCTAAGAAATAACGAGTTTCCGAAATACCAGCAAATATTTCTTCACCCAATCTTGATGATACTTGGTGGTAGTGATCAGTACACAAATCCCACTTGCCTCACCAAATTTTGTTCTTTTAGGTTGAAGCGTTCGTCTACAGTAGCAGTTTTTATATTTAGGTTTCTCTCTGTTCTCTCCTATATAGGTAGATGAATTTGGAACTCTAAATCCAACATGGTTTGTAGTAGCTCTTTGAAACTTGACAAAATAAAGGAGTTCTCAGATTTGTCTCATTGGTTTGTTTCCTCTTCAAGTAGCCCTAGGCACAGACTGTGGAAAAGCACTTTCATTGAGAGGGGTTTCCAAGCTTCTAAGAAACAACGAGTTTCCGAAATACCAGCAAATATTTTTTTGACCCAATCTTGATGATACTTGGTGGTAATGATCAGTACACAAATCCCACTTGGCTTACCAAATTTTGTTCTTCTAGGTTGAAGCGTTCGTCTACAGTAGCAGTTTTTATATTTAGGGTTTCCTCTGTTCTCTCCCATAAATAGATCAATTTGGAACTCTAATCCAACATGGTTTGTAGCAGCTCTTTGAAACTTGACAAATAAAGGAGTTCTCAGTTTTGTCTCTATGGATTGTTTCTCTTCAAGTAGCCCTAGGCACAGACTGTGGAAAGCACTTTCATTGAGATGGGTTGCCAAGCTTCTAAGAAATAACGAGTTTCCGAAATACCAGCAAATATTTTTTCACACAATCTTGTTGATACTTGGTGGTAATGATCAGTACACAAATCCCCCTTTGCTCACCAAATTTAGTTCTTCTAGGTTGAAGCGCTCATGTACAGTAGCAGTTTTTATATTTAGGTTTCCCTCTGTTCTCTCCCATATAGATAGATGAATTTGGAACTCTAAATCCAACATGGTTTGGAGTAGCTCCTTGAAACTTGACAAAATAAAGGAGTTCTCAGATTTGTCTCTATTGTTTGTTTCCTGTTCAAGTAGCCGTAGGCACAGACTGTGGAAAAGCACTTTCATTGAGAGCGGTTGCCAATCTTCTAAGAAATAACGAGTTTCCGAAATACCAGCAAATATTTTTTCACCCAATCTTGATGATACTTGGTGGTAATGATCAGTACACAAATCCCACTTGGCTCACCAAATTTTGTTCTTCTAGGTTGAAGCGTTCGTCTACAGTAGCAGTTTTTATATTTAGGTTTCCCTCTTGTCTCTCCTATACAGATATATGAATTTGGAACTCTAAATCCAACATGGTTTGTAGTAGCTCTTTGAAACTTGAGAAAATAAAGAGGTTCTCAGTTTTGTCTCTATGGTTTGTTTCCTCTTAAAGTAGCCCTAGGCACAGACTGTGGAAAGCACTTTCATTGAGATGGGTTGCCAAGCTTCTAAGAAATAACGAGTTTCCGAAATACTAGCAAATATTTTTTCACCCAATCTGGATGATACTTGGTGGTAATGATCAGTACACAAATCCCTTTTGGCTCACCAAATTTAGTTCTTCTAGGTTGAAGCGTTCGTGTACAGTAGCAGTTTTTATATTTAGGTTTCCCTCTGTTCTCTCCTATATAGATAGATGAATTTGGGACTCTAAATGCAACATGGTTTGTAGTAGCTCTTTGAAACTTGGCAAAATAAAGGAGTTCTCAGTTTTGTCTCTATGGTTTGTTTCCTTTTAAAGTAGCCCTAGGCACAGACTGTGGAAAGCACTTTCATTGAGATGGGTTGCCAAGCTTCTAAGAAATAACGATTTTCCGAAATACCAGCAAATATTTTTCACACAGTCTTGTTGATACTTGGTGGTATTGATCAGTAAACAAATCCCACTTGGCTCACCAAATTTTGTTCTTCTAGGTTGAAGCGTTCGTCTACAGTAGCAGTTTTTATATTTAGGTTTCCCTCTGTTCTCTCCTATACAGATAGATGAATTTGGAACTCTAAATCCAACATGGTTTGTAGTAGCTCTTTGAAACTTGACAATATAAAGGAGTTCTCAGTTTTGTCTCTCTGGTTTGTTTCCTCTTCAAGTAGCCCTAGGAAAAGACTGTGGAAAAGCACTTTCATTGAGATGGTTTGCCAAGCTTCTAAGAAATATCGAGATTCCGAAATACCAGCAAATATTTTTTCACCCAAACTTGATGATACTTGGTGGTAATGATCAGCACACAAATCCCACTTGGCTAACCAATTTTTGTTCATCTAGGATGAAGCATTCGTGTACAGTAGCAGTTTTTATATTTAGGTTTCCCTCTGTTCTCTCCTATACAGATAGATGAATTTGGAACTCTAAATCCAACATGGTTTGTAGTAGCTCTTTGAAACTTGACAAAATAAAGGAGTTCTCAGTTTTTTCTCTCTGGTTTGTTTCCTCTTCAATTAGCCCTAGGAACAGACTGTGGAAAAGCACATTCATTGAGATGCTTTGCCAAGCTTCTAAAAAATAGCGAGTTTACGAAATACCAGCAAATATTTTTTCACCCAAACTTGATGATACTTGGTGGTAATGATCAGCACACAAATCCCACTTGGCTAACCAATTTTTGTTCATCTAGGATGAAGCATTCGTGTACAGTAGCAGTTTTTATATTTAGGTTTCCCTCTGTTCTCTCCTATATAGATAGATGAATTTGGAACTCTAATTCCAACATGGTTTGTAGTAGCTCTTTGAAACTTGACAAAATAAAGGAGTTCTCAGTTTTGTCTCTATGGTTTGTTTCCTCTTAAAGTAGCCCTAGGCACAGACTGTGGAAAGCAATTTCATTGAGATTGGTTGCCTATCTTCTAAGAAATAACGAGTTTCCGAAATACCAGCAAATATTTCTTCACACAATCTTGTTGATACTTGGTGGTAGTGATCAGTACACAAATCCCACTTGCCTCACCAAATTTTGTTCTTCTAGGTTGAAGCGTTCGTCTACAGTAGCAGTTTTTATATGTAGGTTTCTCTCTGTTCTCTCCTATATAGGTAGATAAATTTGGAACTCTAAATCCAACATGGTTTGTAGTAGCTCTTTGAAACTTGACAAAATAAAGGAGTTCTCAGATTTGTCTCTGTGGTTTGTTTCCTCTTCAAGTAGCCCTAGGCACAGACTGTGGAAAAGCACTTTCATTGAGAGGGGTTGCCAATCTTCTAAGAAATAACGAGTTTCCGAAATACCAGCAAATATTTTTTGACCCAATCTTGATGATACTTGGTGGTAATGATCAGTACACAAATCCCACTTGGCTTACCAAATTTTGTTCTTCTAGGTTGAAGCGTTCGTCTACAGTAGCAGTTTTTATATATAGGTTACCCTCTGTTCTCTCCTATATAGATAGATGAATTTGGAACTCTAAATCCAACATGGTTTGTAGTAGCTCTTTGAAACTTGACAAAATAAAGGAGTTCTCAGTTTTCTCTCTATGGTTTGTTTCCTCTTAAAGTAGCCCTAGGCACAGACTGTGGAAAGCACTTTCATTGAGATGGGTTGCCAAGCTTCTAAGAAATAACGAGTTTCCGAAACACCAGCAAATATTTTTTCACCCAATCTTGATGATACTTGTTGCTAATAATCAGTACACAAATCCCACTTGGCTCACCAAATTTAGTTCTTCTAGGTTGAAGCGTTCGTGTACAGTAGCAGTTTTTATATTTAGGTTTCCCTCTGTTCTCTCCTATACAGATAGATGAATTTGGAACTCTAAATCCAACATGGTTTGTAGTAGCTCTTTGAAACTTGACAAAATAAAGGAGTTCTCAGTTTTGTCTCTATGGTTTGTTTCCTCTTCAAATACCCTAGGCACAGACTGTGGAAAACACTTTCATTGAGAGGGGTTGCCAAGCTTCTAAGAAATAACGAGTTTCCGAAACACCAGCAAATATTTTTTCACACAATCTTGTTGATACTTGGTGGTAATGATCAGTACACAAATCCCACTTGGCTCACCAAATTTTGTTCTTCTAGGTTGAAGCGTTCGTGTACAGTAGCAGTTTTTATATTTAGGTTTCCCTCTGTTCTCTCCTATATAAAAAGATGAATTTGGAACTCTAAATCCAACATGGTTTGTAGTAGCTCTTTGAAACTTGACAAAATAAAGGAGTTCTCAGTTTTTTCTCTATGGTTTGTTTCCTCTTCAAGTAGCCCTAGGCACAGACTGTGGAAAGCACTTTCATTGAGAGGGGTTGCCAAGCTTCTAAGAAATAACGAGTTTCCGAAATACCAGCAAATATTTTTTTCACACAATCTTTTTGATACTTGGTGGTAATGATCAGTACACAAATCCCACTTGGCTCACCAAATTTTGTTCTTCTAGGTTGAAGCGTTCGTCTACAGTAGCAGTTTTTATATTTAGGTTTCTCTCTGTTCTCTCCTATATAGATAGATGAATTTGGAACTCTAATTCCAACATGGTTTGTAGTACCTCTTTGAAACTTGACAAAATAAAGGAGTTCTCAGTTTTCTCTCTATGGTTTGTTTCCTCTTCAAGTAGCCCTAGGCACAGACTGTGGAAAAGCACTTTCATTGAGAGGGGTTGCCAAGCTTCTAAGAAATCACGAGTTTCCGAAATACCAGCAAATATTTTTTCACCCAATCTTGATGATACTTGTTGCTAATAATCAGTACACAAATCCCACTTGGCTCACCAAATTTAGTTCTTCTAGGTTGAAGCGTTCGTGTACAGTAGCAGTTTTTATATTTAGGTATCCCTCTGTTCTCTCCTATACAGATAGATGAATTTGGAACTCTAAATCCAACATGGTTTGTAGTAGCTCTTTGAAACTTGACAAAATAAAGGAGTTCTCAGTTTTGTCGCTATGGTTTGTTTCCTCTTCAAGTAGCCCTAGGCACAGACTGTGGAAAAGCACTTTCATTGAGAGGGTTGCCAAGCTTCTAAGAAATCACGAGTTTCCGAAATACCAGCAAATATTTTTTCACCCAATCTTGATGATACTTGTTGCTAATAATCAGTACACAAATCCCACTTGCTCACCAAATTTAGTTCTTCTAGGGTTGAAGCGTTCGTGTACAGTAGCAGTTTTTATATTTAGGTTTCCCTCTGTTCTCTCCTATACAGATAGATGAATTTGGAACTCTAAATCCAACATGGTTTGTAGTAGCTCTTTGAAACTTGACAAAATAAAGGAGTTCTCAGTTTTGTCTCTATGGTTTGTTTCCTCTTCAAATACCCTAGGCACAGACTGTGGAAAACACTTTCATTGAGAGGGGTTGCCAAGCTTCTAAGAAATAACGAGTTTCCGAAACACCAGCAAATATTTTTTCACACAATCTTGTTGATACTTGGTGGTAATGATCAGTACACAAATCCCACTTGGCTCACCAAATTTTGTTCTTCTAGGTTGAAGCGTTCGTGTACAGTAGCAGTTTTTTATATTTAGGTTTCCCTCTGTTCTCTCCTATATAAAAAGATGAATTTGGAACTCTAAATCCAACATGGTTTGTAGTAGCTTCTTTGAAACTTGACAAAATAAAGGAGTTCTCAGTTTTTTCTCTATGGTTTGTTTCCTCTTCAAGTAGCCCTAGGCACAGACTGTGGAAAGCACT